>NC_064600.1:24819690-25122190 GCF_943734735.2 Anopheles gambiae | reverse complement strand
ACTCATATAACACACTAAACATATTCAAAATAAATTTTATTAAAAATCCGGCCCGCAAAGGAATAGGTCAATTATATATGTATTACGTTATATAAACTTTTGTCACTCGACTCATAAGAAAATATTTTCTTTCAAACAGGTAAGTAAAAATAATTGGCGCATTCCGCTCACATTCCGCAAGAGCATTTTCGCTCCTGGCAGCGCATCGCACAATCGCTCCTGCGTGCAGCGCACAGTAAAGTGCGAAACTTCGCTCCTGGGAGCGCATCGCACAATCGCTCCCGTGTGCAGCGCTCCCTGAGGTGCGAAATTTCGCTCCTGGGAGCGCATCGAACAATCGCTCCTTGAGGTGCGAAATTTCGCTCCTGTGAGCGCATCGCACAATCGCTCCTGTGTGCAGCGCTCCTTGAGGTGCGAAATTTCGCTCCTGGGAGCGCATCGCACAATCGCTCCTGTGTGCAGCGCTCTGTGCGGAGATACTTCAAGCGCACCGCATACTTTAGAGAGCGAGAGCGGTGCGCTCCGCTCTTGCAAAAGAGCTACATGACCCAACACTAATCGTAGGTCTTCAAAATCCTTTGCAAACCACTCTGAACAATTTGGAAACGTGGTCAAGCAACCTAGGTATCGAGTTTTCCCCAGAAACAACTGAAATGCTTATTTTTGCTGTTGCGTGCGAAGTGCATGAAGAAAAAAAAATGAAAATCAAAAGACAGAAGATCGGTGCATTTCCACGAAACGCCAGCCGCACCCCCGATGAACGTCGCTACCAGCACGCGCAGCACCGGTACCGTGTACACAAAGCGTGATCGATGAGGAGTTTCTGGAATCGCCGGTGCGGACAGATGTCGCCGGGATTGACAATGGAAATCGGGAGCGCGATGGGAGTTGTGGACAAACGGGAATGGGAGTGGGAGGAAAGGCGTAGAATTTTGGGTTAGTATCGTGCAGAAAAAATGTGAATTTTTTCGTATATAAAGGCGGCTCAAGCTGGAGCCTGATCAGATTCGAACGATAAGGCAAAGCGTTAAGACCTTTATTTCAGAACATCCGAAACAATCCGAATCTCATCAAGGAACGATCCCCCTTTCTGTTGCATGGACTCCCGAGGCAGCGAGGAGCACTAGCTGAAAGGCTTGGAGAATTAATAAATCAAACGTCAAACGCACTGCTTAGACGCCTCCTATTTGCGCTCTGGATTATTGGTTATTTTTCATACGCCTTTGTGACTATTGTTATGTGAATTGGACCTGTGGACGGATAAATAACATAAGTGCATTGTTAAATTGTGTTATATGCACACTGACGGTCTCTTCTTGCGTTAATTTGGATTATCTTACTCGAGTGCTTTCCGTCTTTGCTGATTGTTGTCGCCTCGGCATAGTGCATCTGTGTTAGTACCACTTCGACGATGTCAATGTCCTGCCCAGCGTGTTTGCTACTGATCAACAACGCGGATGTGTATATGTGTGATGGACTCTGCAAGGCAACTTTTCATGTTTCCTGTATTGGGATCAATGACGGGGCGCTATCTGAACTTCTCCGCCCGAACTCCCAATCATTATGGATGTGCCGCCGCTGTACCGATTTGCGACGTAACGGGAGACTTGCAGTCAGACCGACCCGCTAGAAACCAGACTGCAAGCTGGCATTCCACACCGGCTACGAGCAGACGAAGATGTAACGCTACACCGGCCACGAGCGGACAACGGCGACATGCGCAAGTAATGCGACACGCAGACCGATCGTGAGAACGGATCAATGCAGCCAGCAACCAGCGGCCTCGTTAGAACATTAGCTCGTTAGGTTTAGTCAGTCGAAGTCGAAGTCTTGAGTCAGCCAGATATAGGTTATAGTTTAGCTTTAGTCAGGAGTAATCCAGTTTGTGTAAAATAAAAAATCTTTTTTTATGGCCAACCGGTCTAGATAAAGATTAACTTTATACTCATGGATGACATTTCTGCTGAATTGTCCAACTTAAAATCGGAATTGCTTTGCGAGTTTGATAGCCGCTTAACTCAAGCGTTAGATGCTGTTCGCAACGATGTGTTCGTGATACTTGACAGAGGCAGCGCTCTCACGCACACATCGAATCTGGATCGTCCACCTACCTCAAACATCGCGGCAGTTACACCTATTAGCTGTCGGCCATCTGATATGGATCATGCTTCGCAGAATGCACCGCAACGGAATGCGCCTAAACGTAGGCTTGACGACTTTACTCCTCCTGCTCTTGATTCTGCGGCTCCTCTACACATTAGTACAGCACCCATTTCACCTTCGTCTCGGACTGTGTTGACAATTCCTATGAATGCACCAAACTACGCCAGATTTTGGCTCTATATAACACAAATTGCTCCTTCGGTATCCGATCAGGAAGTTAAAGAGATGGTCATTGGACAACTGGGAACCGATGACGTGATTATAATAAAGCTGTTGCCAATTGGTCGTGAAGTAAGTACACTGACTTTTATATCGTTTAAAGTAGGTATGTCGCTTAACTTCAAAGAGAAAGCACTATCAGCATCCACCTGGCACCGAGGTATTGTGTTCCGCGAATTCATTGATAAACGAGCCACCAATACACAAAACTTTTGGAGGCCTGTCAATCACGATCCTCAATTTCCTACTGCTACTCTCGCACCGCAATGTTTACCACAAACACAGGCTCATCCACTGCACTACATTAGCGACCCGTTACAATGCCGATCATCAACCCAACATCTTCCATTGAACAACTCCAGCGATCCGATACACCTACACTCTCCTCACGCACCAGATTGTGTACCACTAACACAGCCACAGCACAACACCAACAACCTGTTACAACATACAATTGTTCCAGAGGAATTCCACATGGCGTAAACAACTATACTACAGTCTCAACTACACTCTCCAATAATTTGTTTATTTAGTATCAGAATGTGAGAGGACTTCGCACAAAAATCGCTGACATTCGCATGGCAATAGTTGAGTCCGAGTTCGATGTGTTTGTATTGACGGAAACCTGTTTGGACGACACGATACCTTCATCGTTAATCATCGACGAGACATACAACTTGTACCGCTGTGATCGTAATTCGTCTAATAGTTCGTGCTCTCGTGGTGGAGGAGTGCTTATTGCCTGCTCTGCAAAACTCTCTTCATCGATCATCCCGCACACCTTTACATCACTCGAGCTGTTATGGGTTCGCATTCGATTGCGTCACTCTTCTCTGTACGTCGGCGTAATCTACATACCCCCTAACCGGAGTGGCTCTGCAAGTGTATTCGAATCGCTTCATGAGAGTGTGTCGATCCTTTTGGAGAGTATGAATGCTGAGGATCTCATGCTCCTTCTCGGCGATTTTAACATTCCTTCTCTCTCGTGGAAAGCTGCACCGCCGCCCGATAAATTCTTTATCCCTTACAACGTGCTGTCTAATGGGGCTTGCCTTTTGGACGGGATGAATTGAAATGGGTTGTTTCAAATATCGGATGTAAACAATTTCCGTGGGCGTCAATTAGATCTCGCCTTCGCCAACGATGCTACGGTTCGTAGTTGCACCAGTATGCTTGAGTCTCCTTATGCGCTTCTCACAATTGATCGTTAGCACCCGGCAATGGAATTGTCCCTATCGATTCCCGATTCCCGATTCCCGAATGACGCTTCGCTTCTTCTAATTTTTCATTTCACCGTTTCAACTTTAAACGAATGGATTTCTTCAACTTCAGCCAAATCATTGAAAGCACGGACTGGGCATTTATCGAAGAAAATAGTGATATCGATGTAGTAGTAAATAAGTTTACCAATATTGTCAATTCCTCCTTCCCCCTATGTTGTCCTCTCCTTTCTCTCCCTCCCTATCCTGCGTGGTCTAATCGAACCTTAAGAGTCCTTAGAGCAGATAAAAATCGTAAACTACGTTTATATCGGCGACAACGTACTTCATATTGTTTGCGTATATACAAATATGCAGCTAGTGCGTATCGCTCTTATTACCGGTGGCGTCACAACGCTTTCTTAATTAGGCTCCAAGATCGCTTCTCGATGCATCCGAGAGCTGTTTGACGGTACTGTAATGCCAGGGTAAACCCTAATACTATTCCTTCCCTACTTTCCTTGGACGGCGAGTCTGCCAGTTCTCCCGATGACCAATGTAATTTATTTGCCAAACACTTCGCAAGCGTATTCGTTGACCCAACTACTTGTCCCTTGTCTTTGTCGGATGGCCTCACCCATACACCATCAAATATCATTCCTTCTTTTGATGTCGCAATAGATGAGGATGTTGTTGCTATGGCTATATCTAAGCTCAAGCTCTCTTTCTCTCCAGGTCCCGATGGTATTCCTTCATCTGTGATTAAAAACTGCGTATTGATTTTTGTCCCATTACTGTATCGTTTATTTAGAAAGTCGTTAAATTCCGGTTCCTTTCCAATGTTATGGAAATGTGCATGGCTAGTGCCTGTACATAAGAAAGGTAAAAGAACTAATGCCAAAAATTATCGCCGGGTGTCATTACTTTGTGCTTCGGCCATGATTTTCGAATATGTTATTCACTTCTCAGTCCTTAAGCGTGTAGTGCTTTATATTTCACCTCACCAGCATGGCTTCATGCCCAAACGATCGACCTCTTCTAATCTCATCGTACAATATCGAATATTGCAGGATATTGTTATCCACATCGTTGTCGACTTTTGGGTCTGGACTCGATAAAAACTCGCCACTCGCACTTGCAAGCTTGTTTCATTGCCAGCGTCATCCTTAATGAGCTTGATGTTCCTTATCTCTTATGTGCCATTTCCTTTTATGCCCCTTCCCGCCATCTTCGCAATAGGCCACCTCTCTATATTCCCACCCGGCTAACTCGGTATGGGCAAAATGACCCATTCCTTAAAGCTCAGATTGCATTTAATTCATACTATCATTTGTTCAATTTTAACACTCTGTTGGAATCTCGCGTTCCAACTACCTGTCATAAACGGGACGTTTTAAAACGAGCGACCAGTACACGAACAAGGCACGAAGCGTAACAGAAAAAAGCGTTAAAAAGGGCCGCAAGATAGGAACGAGCCCTTTTCATAACCAATCGCGGAAAAACGGACAAATTTTTTGGCGCGTAATATTACCATAATAAATCGTTTTGGCAAGAAATTTAATCCGCCTTGGTTTTAGTTCCCAACATTCCAAAAAATTTGGTTCGATAAATCCAAACACATTTTGGTTCGATAAATCCAAATTTATTTCTATTTGGAAATTCGTCAAACGATTTCGTGTACGGCATTCCTCGTTCGTCGTGTAGTTTCGCGAGTCGGAAAAATAAATCACGCGCGGTGTGTGTCGAAGTGCCTGTGACCAAAAAGTGCAATGGAGCAGCAGCAATTGCGTGGTATGCCAAGGGCAGAGCCGGCTACCGCAGGGACTGTCCAAGGGACAGAACGTGTCAACGTTTACACTAGCCCCCGCGGAGCATCGTCCACCCCAGGAGCATTGCGCGAGACTCTCTCCCCGTCGGAAGGTTCCACTGTGGAATATGTGTACGAGTGGGCAGCAAGTAAGGCGGAAAAATTGCAGCAGTACCAGCCAACCTCGTTCGAAGATGACGCCCGGAGGCGCGTTCCTCAAGAAGGAAGTAAGACCCCTCAACAAGGAGCGTCGAGTAAGACAGGTGAGGCAAGTGGTAACGGTCCGGCAAATCCAGATCGCGACGAGGAAGAGACGCTGTCAGCGTCTGAAAGTGCACGATGGGAAAGTGAGGAGCGGCACAGACGGCGTATTGTGCTTGAACGCGAGCTGCTAAAGCTCGATATTGCGGAAGCGCAAACTGGCGAGACCGCCATCGCGCAGCCCTCGAACACTCTGGGACGAAAAGATAAAGAATTTCAAGAGTGGGTCCGCGACATGGAGAGTTCCATGCGCCAGCCCATTCGCGACAAGGATGGCCGTTCGCGGGGTCAACATCCTGTGGTTCAACACCCCGACGCGAGAATCACACGCACACTAAATCCTCACACGATACAATATGGCCACGGCATGTACGCAACACAACAGGATGCAGAGTACGCGACACACATGCACCATGCAGGATACGCAACGCATCCGCGAGACGTTGCATCGTTTGGGTACGAGACACAACCGAACGTGACACAGTACGGGTACACTACGCATCAAGCGTACGCGAACCGCCAGGAAAATTCACAGCACTTTGGGAATACGGAGCACTTGGGACACACAACACTGCACAACACACGGCCGCAGATACACGGCACTTTCTTGAGCCAGAGCCAGATCGCAGCACGCCAACCTGTACCTCGAGATTTGCCAACCTTCTCTGGGAATGTGGATGATTGGGCGGTATTTATCACCGCGTATGAACGCACTACCGCTGCTTGTGGCTATACGGATGACGAGAACGTGACCCGGCTGCAACACGCGTTAAACGGGCCCGCGTTGGAGGCGGTTGGGCACCTCTTATCTTTCCCGGACGGGTTGAACGAAGCGATCGAGACCCTCAAGTCTCGCTATGGAAGGCCCGACTTGATAGTTGAGTCCGTTATACGGAAAATAAGGTGTATGGCCGCTCCTAAGATAAACGATTTGCCCAGCTTGGTGGAGTTTGGGTTCGCTGTGAAACGTTTGCTCGGAGCAGTTAAGGTGTCGGGGCTGCGTGCCTATATGTACGACGTCACGTTGCTGAAGGAACTTGTGAAGAAGCTGCCACCGGTCATCTGTATCGATTGGGCGAGGACCACAAGAAGGATGCGTGAGGTAACGTTGATGGAGTTTGGACGGTGGATTGGTGAGCTGGCGAGCGATTTGTGTCGTGTCATTGACATGACGCCCGTCCTTGGGGGACACGATGCGGCACCTCGACATCCTGACCCGCTCCCAAAACGACAGCAGTTCCAACCACAACCGTTCCAGAATCGTCGAACTCCGCCTGAGCGGTTCCAGTCCTCTCGACCGACCCAGATGGAATCGAACGGCACGGGGCGAGCACATCCGGCCTACTGCAACGCGACGGTCCTGCAAGAGAAGAAAGTTAGTGACCCGACGCCAGAGATCGACATACCTGTGTCGATGCCAGCCTGCGTCGTCTGCGGTGAGAGTTGCGGATCGCTGTCACAGTGCGAGAAATTCCTGGGAACTACCGTAGCCGCAAGGAGAGCATTTGTGAACGAGCGAAGGATGTGCAGGAAATGCCTCGGTTACCACGCTGGCAAATGCCGTGCTCCACCGTGTGGAATAGATGGATGCGGCGTTCAACACCATGAGCTGCTGCACGCTGAGGACACTACTTCACTCCACTCCAGCAGCTACGAGCGACAACGAAGTGGGCTGACAGGTAACGTCCAGGGGTCTAGTGCTAATATTCTAACCCACACAGGAATGGCTGACGGGGCGATCCTTAAGTACGTGCCAGTGTCCCTACATGGACCCGCTGGGCGCGTAGATACATACGCATTCCTGGGTCTACGTCCACGTTCATGGATCATGGGCTGCTGGCAGAACTAGGCGTATCCGGAACACCGCATCCGTTATGCCTTCAATGGACCGGAAACGTACAAAGAGAAGAGAAACATTCGATGAGGTTATCTGTTCGTATATCCGCCTACAACGAACCACACAAGATACACGAATTGTCGGAGGTACATACCGTCAACAATCTAGCGCTGCCTACACAATCCGTGGATGTGACCCGTCTAGCTGCAAAATATACTCACTTCAGGGGCCTTCCATTGGGCTCCTACGTAAACGCTATGCCTCGCGTTCTAATAGGAGTAAATAACTGCAGTCTGAGCAAATCATTGAAGTGCGTGGAAGGCAAATGTGACGAGCCCGTCGCGAGCAAGACCCGTTTGGGATGGGTCGTTTACGGTCCGTGTTCGAGCGTAATACCCGCTCTCGACCGTGGTTTATTCCACATTTGCGCCTGTGATGGTACACCGGATGATCAACTTTCCACTGTCGTGAAGGAGTTCTTCAACCTGGAGTCGATCGGCATTTGTAAACCCACCAACACCATGCAGTCGAAGGACAACGAGCGAGCTCTTGCTATACTGGAGCGAGAAACCAAGCTCAAGGGCGGCCGCTACGAAACTGGACTCTTATGGCGTTATGATGATCCCGACCTACCCTGTAACAAGGCTGCGGCGATGAAACGGTATGTATGCCTAAAACAAAAATTAAGTAAAGATCCCGTTCTAGCTGAAGCCGTGCAGGCCAAGATGGAGGAGTACTTAGCTAAAGGCTACATCAGAAAGCTCGCTGACACCGTTTCGATCGCGCGCCAGAAGAACGATTGGTACCTCCCCATATTTCCGGTAACCAACCCCAACAAGCCGGGAAAAATTCACATGGTCTTCGATGCAGCGGCTAAGGTAGGCGGGGTAAGCCTGAACTCTCGTCTGCTTCCCGGTCCGGATATGCTTGCCGGACTGTTAGCGGTGCTGCTGAAATTCAGAGAGAATCGTGTAGCTATTGCTGGAGATATACGAGAGATGTTCCATCAAGTGGCCATCAAAGAAACGGATCAACGGAGTCAGATGATCCTTTGGGACAGTGGACGTCCCGGCACCGGACCGGCAACTTACGTCGTGACCGTAATGACTTTCGGCGCAGCGTGCTCCCCCAGTAGCGCTCAATATGTTAAGAACTTGAACGCGGACAGGTTTTCAGATGCATTTCCAAGAGCAGCAGAATGCATTAAGCATGAACATTATGTCGACGATATGCTCGCAAGCGTCGAGACCCAGGAGGAAGCCAAGGAATTGGCCGATGCAGTCCGGTATATTCACGCCTGTGGCGGGTTTGAAATCAGGAACTGGATTTCGAACTCTCGCGAGGTAGTCCGACACCTGGAGGGAGATTTAGAAGAAGAAGAAAACGTCAATATGAGTCATAAGCTGCCAAATGAGAAGGTATTGGGAATGTGGTGGAACACATCAGCCGACACGTTCACCTTTCGGCTAACACCGAAACGTGACGAGGAGCTTCTGTCTGGGAGGAAGGTGGCGACCAAACGTGAAATGTTAAGAACGCTAATGAGCATCTACGACCCATTGGGATTGCTCGGTAACTTCCTAATGTATCTTAAGTCATTATTACAAGAAGTCTGGCGTGAGGGTATTGGTTGGGACCAAAAGCTGAGCGAGCGGACCACGGAAAAATGGGTGAGATGGTTGCGGGTGCTTCCAGAAGTCGAAAACGTGGCCGTTCCCCGTTGCTATCGACTTATAACTTCTGCAAGTGCCAATGTACAGCTTCACGTTTTCTGTGATGCAAGCGAGAACGGTATGGCCGCGCTCGGATACTTTCGGTTTGAAGAAGGAGAAAATATCGAGTGTACCCTGATAGCGTCGAAAACGCGCGTAGCGCCGCTTAAGTTTATATCTATCCCTAGGCTGGAGCTACAAGCCGCAGTCATTGGGGCAAGGCTGGCCAGTACTATCGCAAGAGATCATCGGCTGGAGATCAAACGAACTATCTTCTGGACTGACTCAAGGAATGTATTAAGCTGGCTCCAATCCGATCATAGACGATATAACCAATTTGTGGCATTTCGAGTAGGAGAACTCCTGGAGGCCACTAACGTAGAACAGTGGCGTTGGATACCGACCAAGCAGAACGTCGCCGATGAAGGCACAAAATGGTCGACGAGGCCAGATCTATCGGCGCAAGGACGGTGGTTTCGCGGACCCTCCTTTCTTTGAGGGCCGGAAAGTGCCTGGCCAGATCATGACGCCACACAGAAAGACACTACAGAGGAGCTTCGGAAAAGTATTCACCTCCATCAGGTGGTGGAGCCACTGGTACGGTTGGAACGGTTCTCTAGATGGAACCGAGTGCTCCGAGCCACGGCGTACGTGACGCGCTTTATATCAAATGCGCGTGGCTCGGTGAAAAAAGAACCGAAAGTGTTTGGCCCGCTAACACAAGATGAACTCAGGAGAGCGGAATGCATTCTCATCCGCATAATCCAACAAAACGCATTTCATCGCGAGATCAACAGTCTGCAGAAAGGAAGCATGGAGAAACATTCCTGGAAGAAAGGAATCGAGAAAAGTAGCAGCCCCTATTCTGGACCATGATGGGATCCTCAGAGTGGGGGGACGTTTGACGGAGTGTGTAGGGATCAATGTGCACTTACGCAACCCTATAATTTTGCCACGGAAGGAATACGGCACAGACCTCATCATGCAGGAGTACCATGCGAGGTACAAACACGTCCATCACGGTACAGCTCTGAGCGCGTTGAGAATGAGGTTTTACATTCCCAAGCTGCTAGGGGAATTTCGACGCATCAGGAGAAGTTGCCAAAAATGCAAGGTGGACAACGTGCTTCCGGAACCACCTCTGAAGGGTAATGTACCGTTTCAACGTGTTGCTATTGGTCAGCGTGCTTTTTCGTTCGCAGGAATTGATTACTTCGGCCCCTTTCTAGTAGCCATCGGACGGAGGGTAGAGAAGCGGTGGGGTGTTATATTTACCTGCCTTACAAGCCGAGCAGTCCAGTAGTCCTGGCAGTCCGGCGTTTCATCGCTAGACGTGGGACGCCGCTCGAGATGACCAGCGATAGAGGCACTAACTTCGTTGGTGCTGCGAGGGAGCTGGACGAAGCTATACAGAGGATTGACCACGACGCTCTTATGACAGCCTTTTGCGGACCGCAAATGAAGTGGACGTTCAACCCCCCCGGCGCTCCACACTTCGGCGGTTGCTGGGAGCGTTTAGTCCGCTCGGTGAAGACGGTGCTGAACCAGTTCGTTTTCCCTAGACGTCCGACGGATGAAATCCTGATGTCAACCTTCGCCGAGATCGAGTTTATCCTGAACTCGAGGCCTCTCACCTACGTACCCCTGGATGACGAGACGACGGAGCCGATAACGCCAAACCTCCTGCTGCTAGGGAGCCCGGATGGGAGTAAGCCCCCGGCCATACTTTGCGACAGTCATGCGGCGGTGAAATCGACCTGGAAGATGGCACAATACGCAGCAGATTTATTCTGGAAAAAGTGGGTTACAGAATATTTACCAACACTCACCCGGCGAACCAAGTGGTTTCAACCTGTACAGCCGCTAGAAGTGGGAGATTTAGTGATCATCGCAGACAATAACTTACCTAGGAACTGCTGGCCAAAGGGCCGCGTTGTATCGACGGTTTTAGCTAAAGACGGACAGGTTAGGCAAGCTACGGTGCAAACAGTTAACAGCACATACATACGACCAGCGCATAAATTGGCCAAGCTAGATGTAGGCATGAAAAATAACAACCAGAGGGAGCAAGGAATATGCACGGAAACCAATTGAAATTATATACCCAAGCACGAGGCCGCACTAGAGAGGAAACGAAATGTAAACAAATGCACGCGTTTTATGACAGGTCGAGCAAGGAAGTGAAGCCACAGCTAAAATGACGCGAGGTGATTAAAGGCAGATAAGCTGTGGTACACTTGGGGGGACAATGTTGGAACGCGTTCCAACTACCTGTCATAAACGGGACGTTTTAAAACGAGCGACCAGTACACGAACAAGGCACGAAGCGTAACAGAAAAAAAGCGTTAAAAAGGGCCGCAAGATAGGAACGAGCCCTTTTCATAACCAATCGCGGAAAAACGGACAAATTTTTTGGCGCGTAATATTACCATAATAAATCGTTTTGGCAAGAAATTTAATCCGCCTTGGTTTTAGTTCCCAACAACCTCCTTGAACACTATGAAACTAGCATAGTTCAAAAACATATTGAATTCACTGGCTTTCCAAAAACCGGTATCTTCAATACTACGCAATTTGCGGTGAAACTCTAAAGGAATTTCCACCTTGTCAAGAATGTTATTGATCCTATCAATTGTTTCTTTACTCCATTTCGGACCACTACCTAACTTGCCGGATTTCCAGCCGTTTATTGACGTTCGTGTAACTCCGAAGTCAATCAGATGCAACAGATCTGCAATAATAACATTCTTGATGATATCGAAATGGCGAAGCTTAATAAGTGGCGTTGTTTGCCTGTGATGTTGGCTGTAGTTACAGTTCCTAAAGTTTTCGTACGTTCTCGGCGGTGCGTCTATGTCGGGAAAACACATCACTCTTGCAGTTTTGTTGAATTTTCCTTCAACGGTACATTTCTGGCAACCATTTTTGTGGTTGAAGTATGCTACTTCTGAAAGTAAAAGACAAAAAGAAAGGTAATATTAGTTTTTTTTTTAATTTCTCGTAAGGACGGCCTGGTTGGCCGTATCATTATGGACTAGACTTAAATCTAACATTGTTGGTTCTATTGTATTTCTTGATATCTATGGGCTGGCCGGAGCACATTTCCTTGCTCGGCTTTGTGCACCTTATTCCGGGTGGGCTCGGATTCTGTTGTATGGCAGCCGTTCTCTTTCCATAATGTCTATGGGGAATTCCAGTATTCCCAACCAAGGGAGCAGGAATTTGGTGTATATGACGTCGACACCGTATTTTACAGGTGTTAGGTGAGCGTTGGTTTCCAGCATCCGGGTTGTCTAGTGCTCTGCGATGGCTTGGTTGTTCTAAATCACCACTCTGAGCTCGTCATGGTGGTGAGCTTCTGCCCCAACCGTCGGTTATGTGTTCAGACTGCCCGAGGATCACTAAACATAATTTAACATACAACGTAGACTATATACTACACACTAAAGTTACTACTAACAAATACGCTAATAGGTACAATCATACATAACCGGGTAAATATGTACGCGCGAGAACATTAATAAGTGGCCACATGTATATGCGTGTGTAGATGTGGATATAAAGAAAATCCACATGCACACACGCACACCCATGCAGACATCCACCCATGCACACGAACGCCCATACACCCTAAGCCATACATGATCATACCTATACATTTATTGGGTCTCTAAACATATAGGTTCGGTACGTGGTTACAAGGTGATGCCAACCTCTTTAGCATATTTGTGCAGCATTCTCGCGTATTCGTAGTCCCTTTGACCAAGGATGTCACGTATTGGGACCTCAGGGTTCCTCCCTATTGCTTGAACCGTCGATAGTAGTGCGGGTCTTGTTGTTTCAAACTCCACACATGACCATATGACGTGGTCGATGTCGTGGAATCCGTTACCACAGCTACATACATTTGTATCGACGATCCCTATGCGTTGTAGATGTGCATTCATCGCATAGTGGTTTGACATGAGTCTTGATGTCATGCGAATGAATCCACGATCTGCCTGTAGGCTTTGAAACCATGGACGTTGTGCCACCCTAGGAGAGATGGAGTAAAGAAATTTCCCGAGATCATCGGCATCCCACATGCTCTGCCAACGAGCCATGCATAATTGCTGTGGGAAGCGGAGGAATTCGTGAGGCTGAATCGATCGTTCAAAGGAATCGCCCTCAGAGGCGCCTGGTTTGGCCAAGAGATCTGCCCTCTCATTGCCAGGGATTCCGCAATGAGCAGGTAGCCAGACAAGCGATATTCGAAACGCTTTATTGAACAAAGAGCTTAGTGTTTCTAGAATTTTTTTTTAATAAAGTAATCAGAACTCTTTATCGCCTCCACGGATTTCAAAGTTTCGACAGCACTGAGACTGTCAGTGAATATATAATATTGATCCGGAGGGCTCGCGCTCTAGAAGCAACGCGTAAAATATGGCAGCCAACTCTGCGACAAATATTGAGCATGGCTGTCTCAATTTGAAGAAGGCTTGTTTGGATGTATTATATACACCAAAGCCCGTGCCCACGTCTGAAAAGGATCCGTCCGTAAAATATTGTTTTTCGTTGGGATGGCCATACTTGTTCACAAAAATGCTGGGAATTGTCCTCCAGCGAAGACCGTTTGGTATGTTCTTTGTTTCCTCTTGCAAAGAGGAATCAGTTACCAAAAGGGAATTGTAGGACTCCGGTAGATTGGCGCAGCTGATTGCTTGTGAAGCACTAGGGTTAGAATGTAAAGATACAAAATCCTGATATATCTTCATGATTTTGCAGTTAGAACCTGCCTCTTGTAGGGATTTGAAATTATCAATCACTAGTGGATTAGATACTGTGGAACGAAGTAAAAGGCGAAACGAAAATTGTTCAAAACGTAGTTTTAGCGGCATCACTCCAGACATCACTTCTAGGGACATATTATAGGTGGATTTCATACATCCCAGCGCAATTCTAAGACAACGATATTGTATGCGTTCTAGTTTTATTAAATGCGTCTTGGATGCCCAATGGAAGCATATGCAACCATATTCCAAGACGTATAAAATCGTTGTCTTATACAGTCTTAGGAGATCTAGTGGGTGTGCACCCCACCAGAATCCCGTGACTGTTCGGAGGAAGTTAATTCTTTTGGCACATTTTCTTGCCAGTTGTTCTATATATGACCTCCACACATTTTTGCTGTCAAACCAAACCCCTAGGTATCTAAAAGTTCGGGCAATCGTGATTTTTTCTCCATATAAATATATGTCAAACTTTGGTTTGTACACGTTCTCACGCCTATTTTTTGGTGTATTGTAGTGGAATGAAAATGTTGCGGCCGAGGGGCCCCGCGAGCGAAGGTTCCGGCTCCTACGGCTACAACGGGGAATTTATTTATTTATTTATTTATTTCTACAAATGTCCGCCTCGAGGGCTTAACAATGTTTTTTAATTACTAAGGAAAGGATAAGGATGAGGAAGAGTGAAGACGAGAACGGAAGAGGGATAAAGGAGTGTGTTGGGAACTAAAACCAAGGCGGATTAAATTTCTTGCCAAAACGATTTATTATGGTAATATTACGCGCCAAAAAATTTGTCCGTTTTTCCGCGATTGGTTATGAAAAGGGCTCGTTCCTATCTTGCGGCCCTTTTTAACGCTTTTTTTCTGTTACGCTTCGTGCCTTGTTCGTGTACTGGTCGCTCGTTTTAAAACGTCCCGTTTATGACAGGTAGTTGGAACGCGAGATTCCAACATTGTCCCCCCAAGTGTACCACAGCTTATCTGCCTTCAATCACCTCGCGTCATTTTAGCTGTGGCTTCACTTCCTTGCTCGACCTGTCATAAAACGCGTGCATTTGTTTACATTTCGTTTCCTCTCTAGTGCGGCCTCGTGCTTGGGTATATAATTTCAATTGGTTTCCGTGCATATTCCTTGCTCCCTCTGGTTGTTATTTTTCATGCCTACATCTAGCTTGGCCAATTTATGCGCTGGTCGTATGTATGTGCTGTTCACTGTTTGCACCGTAGCTTGCCTAACCTGTCCGTCTTTAGCTAAAACCGTCGATACAACGCGGCCCTTTGGCCAGCAGTTCCTAGGTAAGTTATTGTCTGCGATGATCACTAAATCTCCCACTTCTAGCGGCTGTACAGGTTGAAACCACTTGGTTCGCCGGGTGAGTGTTGGTAAATATTCTGTAACCCACTTTTTCCAGAATAAATCTGCTGCGTATTGTGCCATCTTCCAGGTCGATTTCACCGCCGCAGGATTGTCGCAAAGTATGGCCGGGGGCTTACTCCCATCCGGGCTCCCTAGCAGCAGGAGGTTTGGCGTTATCGGCTCCGTCGTCTCGTCATCCAGGGGTACGTAGGTGAGAGGCCTCGAGTTCAGGATAAACTCGATCTCGGCGAAGGTTGACATCAGGATTTCATCCGTCGGACGTCTAGGGAAAACGAACTGGTTCAGCACCGTCTTCACCGAGCGGACTAAACGCTCCCAGCAACCGCCGAAGTTTGGAGCGCCGGGGGGGTTGAACGTCCACTTCATTTGCGGTCCGCAAAAGGCTGTCATAAGAGCGTCGTGGTCAATCCTCTGTATAGCTTCGTCCAGCTCCCTCGCAGCACCAACGAAGTTAGTGCCTCTATCGCTGGTCATCTCGAGCGGCGTCCCACGTCTAGCGATGAAACGCCGGACTGCCAGGATGCATGACGCTGTGTTCAGCGATGCCGCTACCTCCAAATGGACTGCTTGGCTTGTAAGGCAGGTAAATATAACACCCCACCGCTTCTCTACCCTCCGTCCGATGGCTACTAGAAAGGGGCCGAAGTAATCAATTCCTGCGAACGAAAAAGCACGCTGACCAATAGCAACACGTTGAAACGGTACATTACCCTTCAGAGGTGGTTCCGGAAGCACGTTGTCCACCTTGCATTTTTGGCAACTTCTCCTGATGCGTCGAAATTCCCCTAGCAGCTTGGGAATGTAAAATCTCATTCTCAACGCGCTCAGAGCTGTACCGTGATGGACGTGTTTGTACCTCGCATGGTACTCCTGCATGATGAGGTCTGTGCCGTATTCCTTCCGTGGCAAAATTATAGGGTTGCGTAAGTGCACATTGATCCCTACACACTCCGTCAAACGTCCCCTCACTCTGAGGATCCCATCATGGTCCAGAATAGGGGATAGCTTATAAATGCTGCTACTTTTCTCGATTCCTTTCTTCCAGGAATGTTTCTCCATGCTTCCTTTCTGCAGACTGTTGATCTCGCGATGAAATGCGTTTTGTTGGATTATGCGGATGAGAATGCATTCCGCTCTCCTGAGTTCATCTTGTGTTAGCGGGCCAAACACTTTCGGTTCTTTTTTCACCGAGCCACGCGCATTTGATATAAAGCGCGTCACGTACGCCGTGGCTCGGAGCACTCGGTTCCATCTAGAGAACCGTTCCAACTGTACCAGTGGCTCCACCACCTGATGGAGGTGAATACTTTTCCGAAGCTCCTCTGTAGTGTCTTTCTGTGTGGCGTCATGATCTGGCCAGGCACTTTCCGGCCCCCAAAGAAAGGAGGGTCCGCGAAACCACCGTCCTTGCGCCGATAGATCTGGCTTCGTCGACCATTTTGTGCCTTCATCGGCGACGTTCTGCTTGGTCGGTATCCAACGCCACTGTTCTACGTTAGTGGCCTCCAGGAGTTCTCCTACTCGAAATGCCACAAATTGGTTATATCGTCTATGATCGGATTGGAGCCAGCTTAATACATTCCTTGAGTCAGTCCAGAAGATAGTTCGTTTGATCTCCAGCCGATGATCTCTTGCGATAGTACTGGCCAGCCTTGCCCCAATGACTGCGGCTTGTAGCTCCAGCCTAGGGATAGATATAAACTTAAGCGGCGCTACGCGCGTTTTCGACGCTATCAGGGTACACTCGATATTTTCTCCTTCTTCAAACCGAAAGTATCCGAGCGCGGCCATACCGTTCTCGCTTGCATCACAGAAAACGTGAAGCTGTACATTGGCACTTGCAGAAGTTATAAGTCGATAGCAACGGGGAACGGCCACGTTTTCGACTTCTGGAAGCACCCGCAACCATCTCACCCATTTTTCCGTGGTCCGCTCGCTCAGCTTTTGGTCCCAACCAATACCCTCACGCCAGACTTCTTGTAATAATGACTTAAGATACATTAGGAAGTTACCGAGCAATCCCAATGGGTCGTAGATGCTCATTAGCGTTCTTAACATTTCACGTTTGGTCGCCGCCTTCCTCCCAGACAGAAGCTCCTCGTCACGTTTCGGTGTTAGCCGAAAGGTGAACGTGTCGGCTGATGTGTTCCACCACATTCCCAATACCTTCTCATTTGGCAGCTTATGACTCATATTGACGTTTTCTTCTTCTTCTAAATCTCCCTCCAGGTGTCGGACTACCTCGCGAGAGTTCGAAATCCAGTTCCTGATTTCAAACCCGCCACAGGCGTGAATATACCGGACTGCATCGGCCAATTCCTTGGCTTCCTCCTGGGTCTCGACACTTGCGAGCATATCGTCGACATAATGTTCATGCTTAATGCATTCTGCTGCTCTTGGAAATGCATCTGAAAACCTGTCCGCGTTCAAGTTCTTAACATATTGAGCGCTACTGGGGGAGCACGCTGCGCCGAAAGTCATTACGGTCACGACGTAAGTTGCCGGTCCGGTGCCGAGACGTCCACTGTCCCAAAGGATCATCTGACTCCGTTGATCCGTTTCTTTGATGGCCACTTGATGGAACATCTCTCGTATATCTCCAGCAATAGCTACACGATTCTCTCTGAATTTCAGCAGCACCGCTAACAGTCCGGCAAGCATATCCGGACCGGGAAGCAGACGAGAGTTCAGGCTTACCCCGCCTACCTTAGCCGCTGCATCGAAGACCATGCGAATTTTTCCCGGCTTGTTGGGGTTGGTTACCGGAAATATGGGGAGGTACCAATCGTTCTTCTGGCGCGCGATCGAAACGGTGTCAGCGAGCTTTCTGATGTAGCCTTTAGCTAAGTACTCCTCCATCTTGGCCTGCACGGCTTCAGCTAGAACGGGATCTTTACTTAATTTTTGTTTTAGGCATACATACCGTTTCATCGCCGCAGCCTTGTTACAGGGTAGGTCGGGATCATCATAACGCCATAAGAGTCCAGTTTCGTAGCGGCCGCCCTTGAGCTTGGTTTCTCGCTCCAGTATAGCAAGAGCTCGCTCGTTGTCCTTCGACTGCATGGTGTTGGTGGGTTTACAAATGCCGATCGACTCCAGGTTGAAGAACTCCTTCACGACAGTGGAAAGTTGATCATCCGGTGTACCATCACAGGCGCAAATGTGGAATAAACCACGGTCGAGAGCGGGTATTACGCTCGAACACGGACCGTAAACGACCCATCCCAAACGGGTCTTGCTCGCGACGGGCTCGTCACATTTGCCTTCCACGCACTTCAATGATTTGCTCAGACTGCAGTTATTTACTCCTATTAGAACGCGAGGCATAGCGTTTACGTAGGAGCCCAATGGAAGGCCCCTGAAGTGAGTATATTTTGCAGCTAGACGGGTCACATCCACGGATTGTGTAGGCAGCGCTAGATTGTTGACGGTATGTACCTCCGACAATTCGTGTATCTTGTGTGGTTCGTTGTAGGCGGATATACGAACAGATAACCTCATCGAATGTTTCTCTTCTCTTTGTACGTTTCCGGTCCATTGAAGGCATAGCGGATGCGGTGTTCCGGATACGCCTAGTTCTGCCAGCAGCCCATGATCCATGAACGTGGACGTAGACCCATCGTCCAGGAATGCGTATGTATCTACGCGCCCAGCGGGTCCATGTAGGGACACTGGCACGTACTTAAGGATCGCCCCGTCAGCCATTCCTGTGTGGGTTAGAATATTAGCACTAGACCCCTGGACGTTACCTGTCAGCCCACTTCGTTGTCGCTCGTAGCTGCTGGAGTGGAGTGAAGTAGTGTCCTCAGCGTGCAGCAGCTCATGGTGTTGAACGCCGCATCCATCTATTCCACACGGTGGAGCACGGCATTTGCCAGCGTGGTAACCGAGGCATTTCCTGCACATCCTTCGCTCGTTCACAAATGCTCTCCTTGCGGCTACGGTAGTTCCCAGGAATTTCTCGCACTGTGACAGCGATCCGCAACTCTCACCGCAGACGACGCAGGCTGGCATCGACACAGGTATGTCGATCTCTGGCGTCGGGTCACTAACTTTCTTCTCTTGCAGGACCGTCGCGTTGCAGTAGGCCGGATGTGCTCGCCCCGTGCCGTTCGATTCCATCTGGGTCGGTCGAGAGGACTGGAACCGCTCAGGCGGAGTTCGACGATTCTGGAACGGTTGTGGTTGGAACTGCTGTCGTTTTGGGAGCGGGTCAGGATGTCGAGGTGCCGCATCGTGTCCCCCAAGGACGGGCGTCATGTCAATGACACGACACAAATCGCTCGCCAGCTCACCAATCCACCGTCCAAACTCCATCAACGTTACCTCACGCATCCTTCTTGTGGTCCTCGCCCAATCGATACAGATGACCGGTGGCAGCTTCTTCACAAGTTCCTTCAGCAACGTGACGTCGTACATATAGGCACGCAGCCCCGACACCTTAACTGCTCCGAGCAAACGTTTCACAGCGAACCCAAACTCCACCAAGCTGGGCAAATCGTTTATCTTAGGAGTGGCCATACACCTTATTTTCCGTATAACGGACTCAACTATCAAGCCGGGCCTTCCATAGCGAGACTTGAGGGTCTCGATCGCTTCGTTCAACCCGTCCGGGAAAGATAAGAGGTGCCCAACCGCCTCCAACGCGGGCCCGTTTAACGCGTGTTGCAGCCGGGTCACGTTCTCGTCATCCGTATAGCCACAAGCAGCGGTAGTGCGTTCATACGCGGTGATAAATACCGCCCAATCATCCACATTCCCAGAGAAGGTTGGCAAATCTTGAGGTACAGGTTGGCGTGCTGCGATCTGGCTCTGGCTCAAGAAAGTGCCGTGTATCTGCGGCCGTGTGTTGTGCAGTGTTGTGTGTCCCAAGTGCTCTGTATTCCCAAAGTGCTGTGAATTTTCCTGGCGGTTCGCGTACGCTTGATGCGTAGTGTACCCGTACTGTGTCACGTTCGGTTGTGTCTCGTACTCAAACGAGGCAACGTCTCGCGGATGCGTCGCGTATCCTGCATGGTGCATGTGTGTCGCGTACCCTGCATCCTGTTGTGTTGCGTACATGCCGTGGCCATATTGTATCGTGTGAGGATTTAGTGTGCGTGTGATTCTCGCGTCGGGGTGTTGAACCACAGGATGTTGACCCCGCGAACGGCCATCCTTGTCGCGAATGGGCTGGCGCATGGAACTCTCCATGTCGCGGACCCACTCTTGAAATTCTTTATCTTTTCGTCCCAGAGTGTTCGAGGGCTGCGCGATGGCGGTCTCGCCAGTTTGCGCTTCCGCAATATCGAGCTTTAGCAGCTCGCGTTCAAGCACAATACGCCGTCTGTGCCGCTCCTCACTTTCCCATCGTGCACTTTCAGACGCTGACAGCGTCTCTTCCTCGTCGCGATCTGGATTTGCCGGACCGTTACCACTTGCCTCACCTGTCTTACTCGACGCTCCTTGTTGAGGGGTCTTACTTCCTTCTTGAGGAACGCGCCTCCGGGCGTCATCTTCGAACGAGGTTGGCTGGTACTGCTGCAATTTTTCCGCCTTACTTGCTGCCCACTCGTACACATATTCCACAGTGGAACCTTCCGACGGGGAGAGAGTCTCGCGCAATGCTCCTGGGGTGGACGATGCTCCGCGGGGGCTAGTGTAAACGTTGACACGTTCTGTCCCTTGGACAGTCCCTGCGGTAGCCGGCTCTGCCCTTGGCATACCACGCAATTGCTGCTGCTCCATTGCACTTTTTGGTCACAGGCACTTCGACACACACCGCGCGTGATTTATTTTTCCGACTCGCGAAACTACACGACGAACGAGGAATGCCGTACACGAAATCGTTTGACGAATTTCCAAATAGAAATAAATTTGGATTTATCGAACCAAAATGTGTTTGGATTTATCGAACCAAATTTTTTGGAATGTTGGGAACTAAAACCAAGGCGGATTAAATTTCTTGCCAAAACGATTTATTATGGTAATATTACGCGCCAAAAAATTTGTCCGTTTTTCCGCGATTGGTTATGAAAAGGGCTCGTTCCTATCTTGCGGACCTTTTTAACGCTTTTTTTTTCTGTTACGCTTCGTGCCTTGTTCGTGTACTGGTCGCTCGTTTTAAAACGTCCCGTTTATGACAGGTAGTTGGAACGCGAGATTCCAACAGAGGTGTTAACAAAAGAACAGTATGAACATTTCATGTTATACTTTAGTGCGATAAGATTATTCTCTTCTGATTCTTACAAAGAGCATTGGCCAGCTGCACATATTATGCTTAAACAGTTTGTTGTACAGTATGGTACTTTTTTCGAGGAACATCGGATAATGTGCATAATTTATTGCATGTCTTCGAAGATGCGAACAAATTTGGACCACTTCCTAAATTTTCTTCGTATCGCTATGAAGCTAAATTACAGGATGTGGGTAAAACCCTACGAAATGGACATAAGGTTTTGGTGCAGACGGCGAACAGGATATCTGAACAGATTCCAACACGCTCGTCAAGCAGTGAACATTCGCCTTTTCCTTACATTGAATCTAAAAGTAATGGTGTAGTTGCACACGTTAATTCGATTATTACTCTTTATCCCAGTAAGCAATCCAATTGGTTTTTAACTCACGATGATTATACAGTTCAATATACCAGTGCAAAAATGAAAGAATCAGTTATGTAAATTAGCGGCAAGGCTTTTAGTGAAATAGATGAAAGTACCACATACCACTCCTCTAGGTGGATGATAGATATGTTTGAAGCGAATATGTGCCATCTTTCCACAAATGAAATGGTATTTTTACAATCAGATATAACATGTAAAATGGTAGCAATTAATATAAGTGATAATAGATTAATGTTTGTACCTATGCTCCATACTTTATTGTAAAAACATAAATAAATAACTATTTACAACTATTTATTGTTCAGCTAACCTTTGTTTTGATATTTAACTAGAAGGGAGATTTTTTCTGATCAGATGCCGCAATCTCAATGCCACTCTCATATACACCACCTAAAAAGACATAACCTTGTGGTATAGAGTAAATAGACAGAGCGTATGTGTATGTATATAAAATTAGAATTAGATTAGTTAAGTGCAGGACGAATGAGGAAGCAGCGATCGGATGCGCTGATCGCTCGGCCTCTTCTCTCGCAACTATTGGTCGGTTCGGATCAATAAAGCATAAAGCAATAATAAAGTAATAAAGTTAAGCTCGAACCCAAAAGCTTACACGCATTATGATATGAAAAATTAAACAGATTTTGGTTTGTTTGATAATTTTATTTCTATATGTTACCCGTATCCGTTGAATTCACTTATATAATAAAATAGTAATTCATTTAATCATAGCTCATAGCTTTTACAAATATCGCAGTTTCCATCATTAATATTCAGTCTTTCTACGGCTATTTAACTTTTCTTAGCCTATTGGAAAATAAATCATTATTGTTTAGAGAAATGTTAAATATACAGCCTTTTTTAAGATTTCGCTAACATAGTTCAAAGGCTAATATTTGTATATACATCACAGTTCGTTCAGTTAACTTCATCTTATTGTACTAATTCTCTATTGTCTTATATTTAGCTTAAATAGATTAAATGATAATATTTGTATATACATCACAGTTCGTTCAGTTGACTTCATCTTATTGTACTAATTCTCTATTGTCTAAAACTTAGCTTTAATGACCTAGAAGATAATATTTGTATGTACATTACCGTCCGTTAAGTCCGTTAAGTTGACTTCACCGTATTGTTAATTTCAGTAAATGGTTAATTTCGCTTGCGTTTCGTTGCAGTTGTTTTAAATTCATTTAAGTTCGTTCTTGCCTGTGCATGTTTCAATTTACCTTGAATGTAGGTCTCAACATAAGCATAATCGACCTCTTTGCCAAAGTGATTTGTTGCTATTGATTGAAAAAGCCGTAACACATTTTTAAATTCACTAAATTTGTGTTTCGGTTCTGGGTTACCTCTTTCCGACCAACTGCATGTAGCAAAACAATTTCTGTCGAAAAGTCTATCAAGAGCTTGATGTATCCTACTATTTGCATCTTCAGCATTTATATCAGCATCTATGCGCTGAGTTGTTGCATAGAAAAAATGCTTGTCATTTAATTTGCTATCCAACACAGTTAATTCATCAATACTTTTGATTTTTTCTATGTCAAGCGAAAGCGCGTTAAGCCGTGCATTTGCCATAGGTTTTAAGATATTGAACATATCACTAATCATTACAAACATTTGTGAATTTCTTGTTTCTGTTTTTTACGATTCGCACGACACAAGGAACAGCATGTGTGAACTCGTTCGCACTGCTTCTGATTTTCACCAACTGGTTCTGTTATGTTGCTGTGCTCCACTGTATCATCATATTCTATCGGTTCATCATTAGAATTTGTTCGATCAACCATATCAACGGAATCATGCTGGGTCGGCGAAACAATGGGCACTGTGGTTGTTTTTACCGTGGCTGTTTTCGACGAAGGAAACGCAGTTTTCAAGTCCGATGGCGACCCAGTAACACGAGGTAAGTTTACTGTGTTTTATTTGTGTTAATGAAATTTTTTTCACCGTAGACTCATCGGATGCAGCTCTGCTAGACGTCGCCAATGGCGGCATTAAATAATCCGGATAATTTAAAGCTGCAATGGTTTCTGGTGCCGCACCCTTCGAAGCCAATACCGGTGTTTCTTGTGTAGGCGCTGCTGGTGGTATGGTCCGAATCTCGGTTTCCGAAGAGATAATTTGTATAGAAGGTATGGCGGAAGAAAGAAATGAAACTTCTGCTGCGGGCGGCATTTGCTTGTTAGAAACTGCAGCGGTATAGTGAAAAGTGGCTGGCGTTGATGAAGTTGATCGAGGCAATAGCCCAACAGACACACTTTGCGCTGATACCGATGGTCCAATTTGCCCTATGATGGTTCCTGAAGGAAGCACACATGGTGTTTTTATATACACTGAAGGCTCAGACCCCACATAACTGGACGTGGATCGTGTTTCAGGCGCAGGCGTTACCGACGCACCATGCGTAGACACCGATTTTAAAAAGGGCTTAACCTCGGTTCAAGTAAGGAATGCATCCGTTGTAGCCACTTTCACTTGACCCCCAGCATATGATGGGACATATACTGTAGCAGCAGTTGTCGATGGCTGCATACGCCAAGCCGTTGTCGTTCCCGATTTAGCCACAGTGGATGCACTATGCGCAGACATCGACGGTGTCACGATCCGGACCATGGTTCCAGAAGGAAGCCTAGCTAAGGTCGGCATTCCTACTGTAGGCTCAGAGTATTATGTTACTGTTGTAGTAGTCGTCGATGGCTGCATATGCCATGCCGTACTTGTTCCCGACGTAGGCACTGCTGCTGAACCGAGCACAGATACCGTTGGTGCAGGGAAACGGATCATGTTTCCTGATGGAAACATAAATGCCCTAGGCATTCTAACCGAAGAGATACTTCAAGGTACAGCAGCATACGACGAAGGCTGCTAGTCATATATTCCTCCGCTATACGTGGCTGACGTTGGTGTGTTCATTCCCGTCGATGCTACTACGGATGTTACAGCACCGGCCGTGGATGGTGCAATTGTCCGGATCACGGTACTACAAGGAAGCAAAGCTGCCGTATTCAAATTAATCGAAGGAACAACGGATGAGGCAGTAGAATTCACATTGATTGCCGACGTCGATGGCTGCATTCCGTATATGTTACCGATAGAATGCGTAGTAACAGGAGACACAACTTCAGCAACACTTGTTACGGATGATTCTCGATTAGCTCGATTCACTTTGCATCTTGGTCGGCCAGTTGGTACGCTAGATAAGGGCATAACAGTTGGTCCATGCACTATAACTGGCACAGCAGGTTCCAGCGGTTCATTTTGCGATTTCACCATATTTTGGTCACAAAACAAATGCTTTGCGGGTGTCGACATCTGTAGTAAATGAATGTTTAATTAACATATTTAACTCATTTCCTTCCTTCTAATAGTAACAAATAAAATTACTCACTTTTACTTCTTCTTACTTTCCAGGACAATATCACTGTTTTGCAAACACACAAACGATGCACGGCTGTAAAATACTACATTAGAGGTTAGTCAACATTCTTCCATGTAAACCATTAAACTAATTGTAATTTGTAATGTTTTTCACTAACTTTTGTTTCCGTTTCCAGTTCCACTATTCAAATAACTCCGACGCGTTCAACTATTTGGCCGATATGAAATTGTAAACAGAGTTTGATTTGACAGCTTTGAATAAACGCAGCAAGCTACGACACGCACACCATTGCAAGATCCGCGATGTTTCACTCACACAATGAAAGAAAACAACCTCGCGAATTCGAGAGAGCGTACCGTGTATTTTGAATGCAAACGAGAGAGCGCACTCCTCTCCCAGGGAGCGCTCCATCCGCCATTTTTAATTTCGAGCCCAAAACAACGGACTTTGGATCCGATCTAGGGCCGGGCTCCCACCGCGTGTTTCTACCTACCCCTCGCCTGAAAATTTCGTTCTCTTTGTCTGTCTGTCTTTGATTGCCAACCGAAAAAAAAGAAAAAATATTTTGCTTCTTGGGGGAATTGTACATGTGTACGTTAGGAGCCAAGTGATGTGTGTCATCTAAGGAGTTGTTTATCAGGAAAGTAAGAATTGCGCAGTCAGAGAGAAGAATTTTTGGAAATGAAAAATAGCCACAACGGTATTTTAGAAAGTTTATCGAAGCAATCGAAAAAAATTACGCATGTTCAAGTTTTTGTTGAACAAATTAGCAACGTGGTATGTGTAGGGAAAGGTGTAGGAGCTCAATCAACAACCCCAGAAGGGTTTCAAAAACTAAAAACAAAAGACGATATGGATAATTTTAACCAAAGTTTAGGAACAGAAGATAATTTCAAGGATAATGTACACTGGATGGTAAGGGTAATTTACAAATGGCTGGATGAAAGCATAAAGAAAGCGGAAGTAAAAGACTGGATGCACGAGGCACGCGCTTTGATTTTTTGATCCAGAACTGTTTGCAGGTTGCATCTGGAAAGGTGGTCCGTCTTATAACCCAAAAATTCCTTTAATCACATATTCAAACATATTAGAACTGTTTAAAGCCATAGGTAGCAATTCATTCCAACAGGCCACTGAAAAAGACGTGGAAGATTTTTTAAACTAAAGCTTCGATATGGCAAAGATCGCCTGAATTTAAAAAAATCTAGCTTTAATCCTTCTAAAATGAATTGAGTATGGGGCTAAGGAAATGGTGGGAAGATGACGAATCTTCATTCTGGCTACAATCCGCAAAGAGATTTACGATAAGCAATCAAATCACTTGACTCGTGTATCCTGTTTTTGGCTATAATGATAAAATCATTGGCTTTTTAAACATGATGAAAAAGAACAGAAATAGAGCTGTACGAAATTGATGTTTTATAATAGTAATGTATTATGTACAAAGTTAAAACATTACTATTTTAAAGAAGTAATTAAGCTACCTCAACTTGTTGATATAATGTTTTTTGTATTAAAAATGTAATCACAATTAATAAAAATGTTAACTATGAACTCTGTATAAATAATCGTAATATATACAGGATTCTTCTCAGAATATTTAAAACTTTTTTTTCCAATTCACATAAACAATTTTTTTATTGAGCATACATCTTACATTTTTCAATATTATTTGTAAATTTACAATATTCTTAAGGCAACTTTGAGACAGAGTATTTAGTTCTGTCTCTGGATTAAGTCCGATCTTATATCAAGTCTACTCGGTTGCTTAATATCTATAACATAACCTACTTAGCCTACTTAACCTACTTAACCTACTTAACCTACTTAACCTAGTTATCCTATTTAGCCTATTTAACCTACTTACACCTCATTCTGTTAAAGTGTGTGATAATGGAGTAAAATGTAGTTTAGAACTAGTTCGTATTGTCTTAATAGCTACCATTTTACATTTAATGTCACTTATAGATATGTTTCAAAGCGTTGGTGAAGTGTCGTTTTCATATCCGATATAATTATAAATTTTATCGGATGCGCAAGGAGTTGCGAATGCCTGAAAACGCCTTACTAAAGGATAACCATATATAATTACAGATCCTGACTCCTCGATGGCTTTATCGTACTTGAATAAAATATTCTTTTAAGTTAAAAAACAATAATTCCTTAACTGTTTCCTTAACAAAAACCCCTGCCTTACTTGTAAAATTGTTTCATCCTTTTTTACTTTAAGTGTAGGATACGTTATGCTTTCCTGGTTACTAGCAGTTTCTATATCTCGCAATAATATAATTTTTCCTAAAGCTTGATAGAAACTTCTATAACCAGATGTTACGTAGCTATATTTGATTATCTGTAGCATATTTTCACAAGCATGCGTCGAAAAAGTTATCAAAGGGCCTAATCTGTCTACCTCTTCGTATACATGAAGCAAAAGATGAACGTTACTAACAAGATGTACACGGTCATAAACAACACTGTAATCCTCTACAAATTGCTTCAATAATGTTCCTGTATATTCCCACTGATCCTTAAATGCCCGAGACGATAACATAGCTAAAGCGCAATACAATAATTTAATATGTTCATATGCTAGTTTTCCAATTCTATCTTGCAAAACAAGTATACCTACGTGTAGTGTAGCAACCTTTGGGGGATATCTTAGTTAAGCAACCTTGGTATGTCAGTTGGGAATGATGGACTAGAGAAGAATAAAGAGTCAGTTGTGTGGAGACCGAGGAAGGATCCAGACGTGCTAAACCACGACACTACACTGCGTAATGCAAAAAAACTACCAAATTCTGTACCTTTCCAAAAGTGCAAATAATTAAGGGACCTAAACTTCCTATGGATTTCTGAGGGCAATAATATGCTGACAAGCTCTTCTGATATTTCAATAATATCTTCTTTGCGCCATTTTTTAAAAGGGGAAAGAGCTCCTTCGGCCCAACCTAGCAGAAGTTTGAAAACTATACCTAATTGTATTAAATGTAGCAAATCACTAGTAGCTATACCTTTTATCATGTCGAATCGTTTTAAATCCGTAAGAGGTGTTTTACCTCTCCGATGGCTTGTAGAACTGGGTTTTTCTCCTCTAAGTTCCTTATCTGTTCTTCGTGGAGCTGTTGTATCCTCGAAAATAACTTTTTTTGGTGTTTTTAGGGAAGTACCACAGCATTTACATTTCAAACACCCATGTACTCCGTTGTAGTAGCAAACTTCTGCAATAAAATTGTACAACGAAATTCATACACATTATTAAAATTAAAATAAAAGAGCGATTCCAATTACTAACGTTTAATAAATGCGCGTGCAGGCGAGTCAGTGATTATGACTATAACCGAAACAGTTATTTTTGCCGTTTAGGTTCATTTTGTGATCATGTAGCCTATTTAGTTCCCCCACCAAAGGTCTCAGGAATGGCTCAACATCGGATGGTTTTGAAGTGCTGCAAAATATTCCAACCACCATAACAGGAACATTCGGCATATTGTGCAACTGCATCAGTATAGGCCACATCTGTATTGCGCAGCGGTTATCAATGAGTATTCCATCCACTGAAAGATTCAACTCAAATTCATCTTCTGATACGTCCACACCACTGAATAAAAATAAAAGAAAATGATAGTATCGTTAGAAAGGCATTACTCAATTACTTTAACAATAAATAGTTTACCGGAAATAATGCTGAAAACAACATTCAACGCCTTGGTACCACATTTCACCTCCACCTTAGTTATCTGCTGGCTGACGTTCACCGGAGCTTTCAGTAATGTCCTAACATACTGAGGAAGAGATGAAAAAGCAGAAAGAGAAGACGCTTTTCGCAGTATTGCAAGTAAACTATTGCTTCCGCTACGAGCAACTTTATTGCGAATCAACCAAGTTCGCAAAGAGTCTCGTAGCTTCGCGCTTTCTGGATCAGTTTCCAGGCTCAACTCTTCCAAAAACTCTGCCTCCAAAAACTCTTCTCCAAATACTCTTCGCCGTCGGTATCTTCGTTGTGGATGGATCCTTCATCGCTGATACGGTCGTCATCGTCACCGTTTTCGTTCAAATACTCCTCTTCCATAGACGCCATTGGCTCTTCATAGGGGTCACTCATAGCAACATTTACAACAAAGAATTAGGGAAGATATTAGTTGTTTTTTTTAATTTAAGATATTATATAGATTATATCTTCTTCTTCTTTGGCTCAACAACCGTTGTCGGTCAAGGCCTGCCTGTACCACTTGTGGGCTTGGCTTTCAGTGACTAATTGATTTCCCCCCATAGCAGGATAGTCAATCCTACGTATGGCGGCACGGTTTATTTGGGGATTGAACCCATGACGGGCATGTTGTTAAGTCGTACGAGTTGACGACTGTACTACGAGACCGGCTCAAAGACGAGCATAGATTATATATAAACATAAATATTTAGTAGTCACCTTCAGCAGATTGCACAACCGGTGACTGGTTGCTCGGTCCGGCGTGATCATCCTGCAGTACCCACTTTTTCTCAAGCAGTTCTTCCAGCTTTGCGGCTTTCTTATAAAGCATTCCACTTTGCTTTTATTTTTTCGGGGACATTTTTAATTATACCTGAAAAAGAAGAACAAAAAGAAAAAAAACCAACACCCCTCGGAACTTTTAATGTTCTAAACAATAGGATTTAGTTGAACGATTTTTCGAAGAGCAAAACAAATTTAAATAGCTTTGGCGCAACGTTAAATCGTTCAGCAATTGTTTTACACTATATCAGTCCTAAAAATGTTTAATGATCTTACAGGGTGGCATCGTAGAAGTGATACACCTATTCGAGTACCCCTTTTTTGTGTTTTCGGTCACTGTGTGTCAAACTCGTGGGCATATTTTGACAGCTTAATTTGTTTACTATTTATCGTGAAAAACGTACACTTAGTGCTCACTTCAGTTTTCTCATATATTATAATGGATTCAAGTCGAGAACAAATAAAAAATATTTCCGAAAAGGTGACCAAATCTCGCTTGTTGCTGAATATGCACGCAGGCCAAAACATCATCTTTTCGGACGTAAAACTGTTCACTCTGGAGGAAACCTTGAATAAGCAGAATGATCGTATTTATGGGGCATGTATTCGGGATATAACAGCCGATAAAAGAACAGTCGAACGGTATCCAAATACGTCAGTCGTGATGGTTTGGGGAGCTATCTCGGCCAAAGGGAAGTTTCCGTTATTTTTTATCGACAAAGGCGTGAAGATCAACAAGGAGTACTATATAGAATACGTTTTTCAAGGCCACTTGAAACCATACGTTAAGAGGCTGTTTGGCAACGACAACTTTTGCTTCCAACAAGCTTCAGCTCCAGTCCATAAGGCTTCGATCGTTCAGAAGTGGTGCCATGTTTGCCATTTGCCATGTTTTAACAGTGCATCGGAATGGCCTGCGTCGTCTCCAGATTTGAACCCGTTGGACTTCAGCATATGGGGATACATGCTTGGAAAGTTGGGCGACGTCAAACATTTCCATTTGGACGGATTCAAGAAACGGTTGTTAAAGATATGGGATGAAATGCCGGATGAAGTTGTGCGTGCGGCCTGCAACGATTTCCAAAAGCGCCTACGGGCGGTTATCAAGTGTAAAGGTGAAAGATTTGAAATAAATTTAGTGAAATGCAGGTTTAATACCAATAGAAGCTATTTAAATCGATTCTTAAGAGAAATCAAACCTGGTGTCAATTTTATTACAAAAACAAAGTGTATCACTTCTACGATGCCACCCTGTAGATATTCTGAGTGAAACGTAAATTAATTCGCCGAGCGACAAATGCAGTGTTGTGAACAAATAGTGTTTTGGCGCTTTAATCTACCGCGGCTCATTCCCCCAGGACAATCGCATGGCAATCGGATTGAACGCGCAACATTTTCCATATAATCCGCAGTGTTGCGTTTTCTTCGCGCCAACTTTGCGTGTATTTTCAATGAGCCAAGCGATTCCAAGAGGAGGGGGTAATCCTACACGCATTGTATCCTACAGCACGCTTGTCGCGGCAACGTTCACCACATACACACACACACACATCTCCACACTCAGGGTACGACATCTTCCCTGCTGCTGGTCTGGACTCAGACAAAATTTGTGTTTCTACACTTATTGTTCCAAAAAGATTTAGCTCCTAGGATCTAAATTTACAAACAAATATCAAAATGTTATGTTCTGCTAATGATATTGCACTGAATTTAATTGCACTATATAAAGTTTTGACATATCTTTCGTAAAAGTTCATCAGAATATGAAAATGTCGATACAATTTGTCATGAATAACTTCAATTTCAAGATTTTCGCGCATACAATTATGACGCACGCTGTGTGTGTGCGGCGGCGTAATTCGCTTCTCGTATAGCCGTCTCGCTTCTTCTTGTGTGTGCTTTACCGTTGCTCATCGCTTCAAGAACATTGCTGCTCACACACACGTCAGTCTGCGGCAAACAATTGGAGGGGGAGGATGTGTTGGTTTACTCCAGAAATCGTGTTCTGGATTTAGTTCCATGCCTGTTTGTTTTGGTGAATTTGAAAAGGTAAGAATCATCAACCGATGTAAAAGTGTGAGAGTTACCCGGCGCTCTAGCAGCAATCGAACACGACATCGAACATGAAAAATATATGGGATTTGACATGTTCGATTTGATAACCAACAAATCGAACATGTCAAATTCCATACATTTTTCATGTTCGATGTCGTGTTCGATTGCTGCTAGAGCGCCGGGTAAGATGATGCTGATGGTGACTGATGCTTTTCTTTGTTTCTTTTCCTGCTTTCATCCACTGATGGCGTCGAGCATCGCCGAGGATGTGATCGAATGCGGAATATTCTAAACGAGGAGCTTCATTCCGGATTTTGTTTGCAATAAGGTAAGTTATGATAACACACAAAGCATACAAAAAAAGAGTGAGTAATCTTATTCTTAACTTTAATTTCTTCAACAGCGCTGAACTCCTCCTCCAGCTTACAACGAACGGTCAACGGATGAGGAAGGAGAGGAGGGACGGCAAAGGTACACGCACAAACGTGCACATCTCAGCCTTGTCGGAGAACGAGAACACGGGAGGGGGAGACCGGCAACGTATAGAACCTCTTCATTTACGCTCCCTCGTGCGTTCGTGCGTGCATGCGCGCGCGCGTCTTTGTGTGTGTATGTGTGTGCATGCCTGCGTGCGTGGCTGTGTGTGTTTTTGCCGCTTCGCTTAACGAGATCCTACGGGATCACCTTGCGAAAAACACCAAGAGAGGGGGAGGGGTAGGTGTATGTGTCTGTGTGTGTGTATGTGTGCTTGCGTGGTTGTGTGTGTGTTTTTTGCTGTTTCGTGATCTCCTACGGAATCACCTTGCGAAAACACGAGGGGGGTGGGGGGGAGGAGTGGGGTGTGTGTTTGTGTGCTTGCCTGCGTGCGTGCGTGGCTTTGTGTGTGTGTTTTTGCGTTCGCGTTCTGCTACGGAATCACCTTGTGAAAAACACCATGGGATGGAGGAGATGTGTGTGTGTGTGTGTGTGTTTTTTTTCTTTGTCGTTTCGCACTCTCCCGCGGTTGCATAAAAAGTAAGTGAAAAAAAAAAAATTAACACAACGGACTCGTAAGTGTGTCTGAACTCATTGCAATCCGAAAGAAAGCGAAGGGGGTCATAAAATGTAGTACACATGCATGCAACATGTATCGCGCCGCCGCGACGTTTCTCACTTTCAGCCCGATAGGAGCTTCTAAGGGATTATTTTAATGGGCGCCCAGATAGAGCCCGATGAGACCGAAATCGCATGGATAATGGTACCGGGGTTGTCTCACCTCCATCGGGTATCCACATACACCACACAACCACATACGTCACCATGCAGCACGTAGTTCAACTCACATGAGCAAGATCGGCAGCCGATCCAAAATCCGACCTCACTATCATGTGGTAAGGCATCTCATCGAATCGTTGAAGCGCGCCAGATCGTCTCATGAGAAAATTTAACGCTAGCCCAAGGACCGTAAAGATATCAGGTCAAGTTATACGCCCGTTTTGACAGCTAGGTGGAAGAAGAATCGACGAAGAAAACTGACAGTTAGTTTTCCGCGTTTGGCGAACGCTTCAAGTTCTCGAAGGAAAATTTCCATTTTAAATCACGGACTGTGTTCTAATAAACTTAAATATTCACCCAAATTGATCTCAACCAAATATTGACCATGCAAAACGTAAACAATCCATCAATACATATACAAGCGGAAAACCATCTGTCAAAATAGGAGCCCAGGGGGGGGGGGGGGATCGCCAAAAGCGCTATAACTACACCTCATTATACATTCCACCTTGCGCTAGCCAGAATGCTCACCATGCAATCCTCTGCAGCTCACCATGGCGATGAGAAAGACAATGCTCGCTCAGTATGGGGGAGGCCCAGGCCCCTCCCTGGGCTCCGATTTTGACAGATGGTTTTCCGCTTGTATATGTATTGATGGATTGTTTACGTTTTGCATGGTCAATATTTGGTGGAGATCAATTTGGGTGAATATTTCAGTTTATTAGAACACAGTCCGTGATTTAAAATAGAAATTTTCCTTCAAGAACTTGAAGCGTTCGCCAAACGCGGAAAACTAACTGTCAGTTTTCTTCGTCGATTCTTCTTCCACCTAGCTGTCAAAACGGGCGTATAACTTGACCTGATATCTTTACGGTCCTTGGGTAGCGTCTCAGTATGGAAACGTCAAGCTGTCATCGGGCTCGCTATCAAGGTGGATTTAAAAATATCAGGTGGTGGACTCTAGTGCATTTTGACAATTCGGCACTTGACGTAAGGTCGCCAGGATTCAAACTTTGTTTACATTTATTAAATTTGTTCGTATAATTTATCTACCCAATTTTTTCGATTAAATATTCTTTAAAAATATATTTTGGACTTCGCGAGTTCTTATTTAACATTAAAACATGGATTAAAGTGTGTTATTTTGTGTTATTCCGTGAATTTATTATATAATTCACTGTGTTTTCGACATTTTTGATGATATAAATAAAGAAATCATTATTTTTTTCAATTTTCACATTGATTCCTCATTATCTACGAGCCGCATGGATAATTTACGTGAGATTAGAACTCATACTCACATGATTTGAAATTTCGTGCATAAACAAATCATCAAATACTTTGTTAATAAATCTAATTTTTTCGATAAAATCAACAGACACACAAAAATGCACATAATAGGCCCGATTATTAAACACAAACGGAAATGACACAAGACAAGTGCGTCAAGACAAACGGAAAATAGGTATACATTTTGAAACCGTTCTTGTGACAGACAAGTTTCGTTAAATTTTTTCTTTCGTTAAAGCTGTGTCGATGTGTCAAAATGTTCAAAATCAAAACAAAAAAAAAACGTAAACAAGTTTATTTAAGACACGATCGTTTATCAAGCTAACAATCCTTGTTGATGATGATGATACGAAATGATTTTATCCCACTTCGTAAGTGACGATAGCGGCAGTGAAGAAGAAACAACGGTAGATCTGGCAAAACAGCGCCGACTGCTTCGAAGTGTTTTCGACCCGTTACAGCTTTATAACCAAGCGTTAGTTAAGCATACAGATCATTTGTGCAAATCGTGTTATACAGTATCGGACATTAAGATAGGACCCTTTTTTTTCAATGCACCGTGCACTTGTTTTGCCACGTTACTTGTGTTTGTGTGTGTGTATGTGTGTATGTGTGTGTGTGTGTATGTGTGTGTGTGAGTGTGTGTGTATGTGTGTGTGTGTGTGCATGTGTGTGTGTGTGTGTGTAGTAGTAGAAAGAGAGTGTGCTTTTTATTGTGTATTTGCAAGTGCGCGGGTTTGTGTCTGAAAAACATAGCTTGCCATGATGTCATATTGCGTTGAAATTATTCTTATTAGGGTAAATGTACCAATAGTGGTGCAATTTGTGGTGGTACCGATGTGTTTTAATGGATTTAAAGTGTCAGGAAGGACATTTGCTGAATATTTTAACACATAGCAATTGTAATATGTTTTATCTTCGCAATCACAACCATTTTTACCATAAAATACATCAAATTTACGAAAAAATACATATTTTTGTGACTGCTTCGTTGTACCTATAATGGTGGTATGGTTCCTATAGTCGTCTTATTGTGTTCCTATAGTGGTGGTAAACAAAGATGCATTAAAAACGGTGTATAATATCAATGAAACTTAGTTTCGAAGCTGTTTTCGTATGAATAGCAAGGATTACTGCCATAATATAGGTATCTTGCGTAATTTTATCGTAAAAAAATGTATAAATTTGACCAATGAAACTATTGACAAAAGTACTGCATCACACCTGTCGTTAACCTACACCCGGAAGAGCGTGCTTGATTTGAAGTCAATTTTTCATTCAGCCATATAAGCGAATATTGGCCTGTTTTTGGTAAATTACCTACATAAAACTCATTTCTATTGCTTATTTTAGTGAAAAGAGTACGACATGTCAAAAATATCCTCGAAAAAATCTAAAACGACCTGTTTTCATTGATTTTATAACTATAACCACTATAGGAACATGCCTGTTTTGTGTACCTATAATGGCACTATGGTAAAAAAACACTTAAAAATGCATAAATATGATCAAAAGGCAAATAATTTTAGTAAAACAATAATATTTCATAACAGTTATGTTGAAAAACTAGTCATTGCGTGGTTATGTGGTCATTTAGAACGTTAACAGAAATATGAGTTTCGTTATGAAATCCTAAGGATTTTGGAAAAATGTTGACACATTTCACAAAATAATGAATTTTTCGGTCACTAAGTAAAGGAATGGCCCCATTTAACTTTTAAACCCTTTGTAAAAGGCTAAAGAACATTTCACACTAACGTAAATAACTTAATTACTTTTAATTTGCCGTATGAACCGCATTTTAGTGCATTACCACCACTATTGGTACTACCACCACTATAGGTACATTTACCCTATGTGTGTTATCATGTGAAACATTGTGCGTTTGCACTTGGATAAAAACTAAAGTTTGCATCGACAGCAGCGCTTGTTCCTCGGACGAAAACGCAGGTGTGCTGTTTCATGAATGTGAATGCGACACCGGTGCGAAATGGACACGCGCACAATAGCAATGAACTCGGCATTCCCTCACAGGTGTTTCTCCAGTGCACGCCATTGAAAGGCCTTCGTGCATCTCTGCGTTGCACGTTGTGTGCGAATGGTAAACTTTGTGCGTGCATTGAGCAGGCGCGCAGTTATTCTTTTCAATGGGCGTTTTGTTTCATGAGCGCGGCAGTATTCTTTTCTCGATTTTGAAGGGAAGACGCTTACTCGCGTACTCGTTGATAGTTTTTATCCATGCGATGTTTTCGCTGCTCCAAAACGATGTAATTCATCGCGTATAGAAGTAGAACGCAGGCAGAGCACGGGATCAGCCGTGTCCAACTTTTTAACCAGCGCGTTCTTGACGGTCCAAGCAAGCAATGTTAGTAACAATGGGTCGAGGTAAACGTTGTACCGATCATCAGCGCCATATGTAAAAGCGAATGGCTGCTGCTGGCATTAAGCGCAAAAGGATCGAGTTCGTAATGGAACGATCGCTCACTTTTGTGGCAAACGCGCTTCGGACAACCGAAACGTGCTTAGACAACTGAAACGCGCTTGGACAACCGAAACGCGCAAGTCAACCGGACGTCCTCAGAAGACCACGGCGAAAGAAGACCGTAACATTGTTAATATATCGAAAACAAACTAATCGCGAGGGCGGTGGTCCTGCTTATCACACCAAAAACCTAACCCAAAACACAAAAAAACTACTCCACTCACACACACACACACACAAACACACACACACACACACACACACACACACACACACACACACACACACACACACACACACACACACACACACACACACACACACACACACACACACACACACACACACACACACACACACACACACACACACACACACACACACACACACACACACACACACACACACACACACACACACACACACACACACACACACAAACACACACAAACACACACATACATACACACACACACACAAACACACAAACACATACAAACCACACATAAACTTGGCCCAACGGGTGCACGGTGCGTTAAAAAACCAATGCCCTATCTTTCTGTTCGATACTGTACATGTTTCATTTCGTGGTTGTTAATTTCAGATTTAAGAAAAAAAATCGTGTGTCGAAGGAAATTTTCCTTGACATTCTGGTGGAGATCGAGCCCTCCGAGTATTTGTTATTACTAAAAGTGTATGCAATATTAGATGTGATAATTTCATGTGCGTATGCTGTTGGTTGTTGAAGCAGCCACTCACTGAAGAAGTTGCTGGAATCCAATGCTGTTGAACGCAAACCAGGTGCGTGAGCCCTTCATCTTTCGACTACCATCGAAGAACAACAGAGGAAAGAAATAACAACAGCTTTGTAACCCAAAACAGCAGCACGTTTTGCCAGCATATCGCCAGTTGAATATGGCAGTACACATATTTTTGTTTAAAATGATAAAATGTGATTATTTCTGAAATAAAATACTTCTATTTTGTCGTGAAAGCAACAGCAACAACTCTGTTGTTGTGTTTTGTCGGTCAAACAATCTGAGATTGGCGCCTTTCCGTGACAAAAAGCTGACGGAAAGCAGTTTGACAATTTTGGATTTCCGTTTGTGTTTCATAATACATATCTTGGCAGTATGCTTGTGAGTTTGTGTTTCGTCAAAAAAAAAAATTTTCCAACACACAACACAAACGGATGTCATAATACAAATCTTCCGATTCCGAGTCTTTACAATTTGTGTTTAATAATCGGGCCTAATAACAAAGAAATCTGTTCTATTTGCTAAGCTTTGTGTGCGAAAACCAATGGTTAACGGTTCTAAATTTACGTAAAGTCCCTCAACTATGGCGACCCCCCAAAGGCCCTAATCCACCACCTGATATTTTTAATCCATCTTGCTCGCTATAGTGAGATGCTGTCCGATTGTCATTTGGCTAAAATTAGGCTATAAAAAACATGCTATGAGACCACCTGGACTACATACACTTTGATTCTAGATTCCAATACGTGATCTCTTTAATGCATTGGGGTAAATGTAAACAACGCCCTGCTGCGCAAATTCGAGCAGTTTCCTGTGCAGGAAATGTACCAAAATCTGCGCTAGCCAGCGCACATTTTGGCCCGATTCCTGCGCAGGTCTGCGCAGGTTTGACGCTCTCTGTTGGCGAAAAGGACGAACTATTTAAGGCGACGGAGCAAAACAAACGGTCGAAAAATTTAAAATTATTGGCGCCAATTTTTTCGTCCGCTTCTTCTCCCTCCCTCATCCTGCCCTTCCTTACTTGCGCTTCAGTCCGTGCCTTTCGCCGCCAGCTGATTGGTTGTTGTGGTGTATGCGTTGATTCATATATGTGCATTGCGCTTGTGTATTATCGGTGTATTGGTGGTTTATTTTATTTCGTGCCGCTGCTGATGAGAACATTCGATACCCGTGCCAATCGAGGGGGAAGCAGCCTATTTAAAACAAGCGTAGCAGAACATCTAACACTTATCTAATATTTTTTAATTTGAACATGTTTGACGCTTCAACGACCTTCTAAGCATCATGTAGCACAATCTATAGTGGCAATAAAATATATTTTTTAAATGTGCCGAAATCTGTCTCGAGTTTTCGGGTCTCGACACACACACGCACACACACAGCGCTGGGAAAGTGACCGTTCACTCTATCATGCCACGATCCCCCACCCCGCTTGGCGCTTTGAATGAGGATGCGCTACAAGATAGCTGAACCAGCCGTTCTACCGATAAGGTAGCCGTGCTCGCTCGTGCGTGTGCGTGGGTTCGTAGGTGCGTTCTTGCGTGCGTGCGTTCGTAGGTGCGTGCTCGCGTGCGCGCTTTCGTGGGTACGTGCTCGTGTGCGCGCGTACAGTATCGGACATTAAGATAGGACCCTGGTTTTTTCAACGCACCGTGCACTTGTTTTGCCAAGTTACTTGTGTTTGGGTGTGTGTGTGTTTTTTTTTTTGTTTTACAAGGAGGGGGAATCTTCGAAAGACTCCCGTTGTCGCACGGGATTCTTACCCAGTAAACCCCCTCCTTGGGCCATATACCCTTCCCCGTGGGTTCACCTTTCGGTATGCTTCTTGGGGAAGGGCTTATGCATTAGCATTTCATCCTCGCTACTGCACGATGAGCCAAAGTTCGCGAGACAGATTTGACAGTTATCACGCGAACACAAGACGGTCATGACGACGACGCAAAACACTAGACATTAAACGACACTTTTTCCGCCGCGCACTCACGCGTTCACTAACACATACACTCACGACGAATTTAAATATCACCGAGCTGCTGGTCTTGCTTCCATTTTTGGTGCAGCTTGGTCAGGATCAGACGCATTGTTGTTGCCGCTGCCTCCCATGAGTCGGTGTGCTGCAGCATGACTTGTACCAGGTTAGAACGGCCCACCTCTACTCTGCAACTCTCGTTCAACTGCAGGCGTTCCTCGGCGAATCGAGGGCAGTGGAACATGACGTGGTCCACCGTCTCATCTTCATCCTTGCACGCAGGGCACCGAGATGAAGAGGCGCGATTGAACCTGTGCAGATAGCTTCTAAAACAGCCATGGCCGGAAAGAACCTGGGTGACAAAGTAGTCCACATCACCATGTTTCCTGTCTAGCCATGCTGCAACGTCGGGGATCAGCAAGTAGGTCCATCTTCCGTTCAACGAGTTACTCCACTCGTTCTGCCATTGCCGCATCGATGCTTGCCTTGAGGCTTTCTTGGCAGTCTCTGTGAAAGATTCCCCCGCACGCGATTTCCGGAAGTTCTTCGAGTCCTCCTCGAGGGTGATGCAAAGAGGCATCATGCTCGCAATAACGCATACCGCTTCGTACGAAATGGTACGGTACGCGCTAGTAACACGCATGGCCAACTTCCTGTGCACCTTATTCACGGTGTTCTGGTGCTGCTTCTCCTTTAGTATATGCGCCCAAACCGGCGCTCCGTACCTCAACACCGAGATGGCGCAGTTAGCATGAAGGCGCCTAATGCTGCTACTCGGTCCGCCAATGATTGGAGTGAATGCCGCTAGTGCATTTATTGCTTTCATGGCCTTCTTGCAGGCTTCCTCGAGGTGGCTCTTAAATTTCAGTCGGTCATCAATGACTACCCCAAGATACTTCAGCGATCTGGTAGACTCGACTTGTACAGTTCCTGCCATTATTGATGCTTTTTGGTGCACCTTGTGACTGCTGATGACGATGAACTCAGTCTTCGCATGCGCAATCACTAGCTTTGCGTCCCGCATCCACCGGTCAATCCGACCGACTGCGTCGGGGGCGAGCATCTCTACCTCCTCAATAGACACAGCTGAGACAGTGATAGCGATGTCGTCTGCAAAACCAGTGATTTCGACACCAGGAGGGAGGGCGAGGGTCAGTACTCCATCATACATGACGTTCCACAGGGTGGGACCAAGCACTGATCCCTGGGGTACGCCTGCGGTGATGGCATTGGTTTTCACTCCTTCCGCCGTATCATACTGCAGCACGCGACCGTCAAGATAATTCCTCAACAGCCTGCAAAAGTGCGGGGGAATCTTCATGCACTCTACCGCTGCCGCAATTGCCTCCCAACTAGCACTGTTGAAGGCATTCTTCACGTCGATGGTGATGAGCGCACAGTATCGAGCTCCACATCGCTTCCGTTGAAACGCCGCATTACCTTTTTCCAGCACCGCCAGTATCGCGTCCACTGTAGATTGTTTTTTCCGGAAGCCGAATTGACGATCAGACAGACCGTGTGGTCCCTCAGTGTATTTTGTTAGGTGGTCCAAAATCACCATCTCTTGCACTTTGGCCAGGTTATCCACAAGTCCCAAGGGCCTCAAAGCTGACGGGTGGCCTGGCGGCTTACCTGGCTTCGGTATCAAGACTAATTTATGTCTTTCCCACATTGACGGAAACTGGCCGGTAGTCAGGGTGTTCATTAGCACGTTTTTGAACACATCAGGGTATGCCAACATAGCAGCCTTGATCGCCATATTGGGGATGCCATCTATCCCAGGAGCTTTGCCACATTTTAAACGATTGGCCAGGTTAATAATCTCCTGTCTCGTTATAGGCACAGGGTCAGTCTCTGGCGTGTTGATCGTAGGACTGAGGTTCGGTGGTGCATGTGTTGGAAACAGGGTTTCAATAATGCTCTTCAGTTTTACAGGACACTGTTCTACAGGTTCCGAAGACTTTACCTTATTCATGAGTGTATTGAAGGCAAGTCCCCAGGGCTTCCGAGCGATTTCGTCGCATAGCTTGAGGAAGTGTTGCCTTTTACTGGCTTTAATCGCTCTTTTAAGTTCTGACCTAGCCGCAATGTATACGATCCTGAGTTGTTGTTTTACTTCAGGGCATCTTTCTCGCTGCATTTTGCGCCGTGCTGCTACGCATTCAGCCCGTTGTCTTTTAATCGACGCGTTCCACCAGTACACAGGTGGTCGTCGCCCGTTAGGAGGTTTTCTTCTTGGCATAGCGCCATCACGGGCTTTGGTAAGGGCTATCACGATTTGAGAGGCGCTCACGGCTTCGCCGAAATCTCCGAAAGCTAAAAGCTCCTTAAAGAAATCCTAAGTTATGTACACTTGCGCTACGCGCTATGATACAGGTGCTGAGTAAGAAAACGGTCGCAAGCGAGCCATCGATGTTACTCCACGCGCGGAGTCAGGTTCCAACGGGAACTCCACTGGAAGCAGGTTCCCACGACCAGGTGTGGTGTCGTATGCTCAGACGGACCGAGGCAACATGATCATCATAAACGTGGACGACAACGTGACCGGCAAACCTGGCAGCACCGAAAACACCAGCCTAGCTAAATAGTACCGAATCCAGAAGTTAGCTTTAGTCTTAGTTTAGCAGTTCGCAAATAAAGATCCCCAGTAATATTTTTTAAAACTTACTCCGGGCTATCGTAAACATAATTGGCGCAGTCGGCTAGGCCCAATTCACGTTCAGTGACAAGTGTTCAAGTACAGTGCAGTGAAATAACGGAAATAAATCTGTGTATCGCCCGGACTTTGCTCCATCGCCCGATCCGTGGTTGACTCGTGACGATCGCGTGAATTTCATTATTTCATAAAGTGTAAGAACAAGTGCACGAACGGTTGGTTTCAACTATTTAGAATTGGAAGAGAACATTCGAACAAAAGCTAGCGGCAAGACTCCCCAGCCAGCGTTACTGGGTAAACTAATCAACGCAGGACAATCGCTGACCCAACCCGTGGACAACGAGTGACCAAAGAAGAAAAGGAAGGACAATCGCTGACCCAACCCGTGGACAACGAGCGACCGAAGAAGAAAAGGAAGGACAAAGCAAAGGACAGGTAACGGAAAACCCTAATTTCCCGACACGTGGATTAAAAAGGTGAGTTACATCCTAAAGCATAAGTTCCCCCACTCTTATAATAAAAAGGCGGTAGGCAATAAACAATTTTTATCATTGAATGCCAAAATATACCCCTTTCCCAAAAGTTCGTTCTTTGAACTTCACTAAGGACAAGAAAATACCAGTGAAAATGGAACAAAATATACACGCATTGATTGAATCTATGCGCTTGTTAGAGGAACGCGTTAACACACTCCAAGCGGAAAACGATAGTTTACAACGCTTCCAACAACAACAACAGCCAACGACCTCGAGTCGCAGTGCTGACTATTTTCGTATCTCGGATCCAATTAGGGTCATTCCTGGATTCGACGGAAACAAAAAACAGTTAATCGGTTGGTTAACAACAGTTAAAAAAACACTAGACCTCTTCAGAAACAATATGGCACCAGAAATATTCAGTGTCTACGAACAGACCGTAATTAATAAGATAGAGGGCAAAGCACGAGACACTATTTGTGTGAACGGAAACCCTACTACTTTTGATGAAGTCGCAGATATTTTGCAGAACGTTTATGGCGATCGAAACAACATCGCAACGTATCAAACACAACTGTGGAACCTAAAACAAAACGAATCTTTGAGTCTTCACTATAGAAAAACAAAAGAAATTTTGATCAATATGAAATCAGTAGCAAGACAAAATACGGTATACGCTTCATATTAGGATGCAATTAACCTGTTTTTAGAACAAGAATGCCTCGCTGCGTTCATAAATGGTCTAAGCAAAACATATTTTGGATATGCACAAACCGCACAACCAGATGACTTGGAATCAGCTTATGCCTTTCTATGCAGATTCCAAAACGCCGAAAGAACTAAATCAAACACCAATAATGGGTTCGAAAAACATCCTAATGTCGATAAAAATGTAAAAAGGGATAATAAATTTTCACAACCTAAACACCTTGAAAATAGACCATTCAATAACATGAAACCATCTTCAGATCGTACAAAAATTGTTCCCATGGACGTCGATCAATCCTTACGGTTCATTATGAGAAACAAAATTTTCTCGCATACAGCCGAAGAAGATGACGGAAAAACAATATCAGAAGAATCCGATTCAGACGAAGAAACCGATAGTGAAGAAGATGTTAATTTTCAAATTACTGCAAACTTAAAACCACCGAATTAAACGCAATTAACGGACTACCCTTTTACACAACAAAATTAAATGGCTCAAACATCAAACCTTTAGTAGACAGCGGAGCGAACAAAAACTTTTTAAATCCAGAATTAGTTCCACTAACTTAAAGAGTGAAATGCGAAACAATCACCATAAAAAATAAAAATGGTAAGTTCAAATTACAAGAATGCACATTCATAACCATTCTAGATAAAAAATTAAAATTTTACCTTTTCAAATGTCACAATTATTTTGACGGAATACTCGGATACGAATCACTCTCCGATATGGAAACACTAATTGATACAAAAAATCATAAACTTATTCTACCCGATCGTACAATCGACTTAGAAATAAGAACATTAGAACCCCCTTCAATTACATTAAATGCTAATAATTCTCAAATTATAAAGCTTCCTGTTTCTCAAACAAAAGGAAACATTTTTCTTCCAAAAGACATTCAAATAAAAGATGCAATAATTCCTTCAGGCGTTTATAAAGCAAAACAAGGATATGCTAAAGTTCTTGCCAGGAATTACGGCGACACATTAACATTTCATTGGACTAAACCAGCAAAAACATATGAATTAGACAAAATGATCGAAATAAATCACATGAGCACACACCCATATAATGATCATCCGCAAAATTACATAGCAAATCTCGAAAATTTAATTCGCACCGATCATTTAAACAAAGAAGAAAAACATAAACTTTTCGAAATTCTTAAACAAAATCTAGGCATCATCCATCAAGAAAAAGAAAAACTTTCATGCACCACCGCTATTAGACATCGAATAAAAACTAAAGACGATATACCCATTCACACAAAAACTTATAGATACTCCAATATTCATAAAGCAGAAGTGAATAGGCAAATCGAAGAAATGATTGCTGACGGTATTATCCAACATTCTATATCCCCATGGACATCCCCAATCTGGATAGTCCCTAAAAAATCAGATGCAAGTGGAAAGGAGAAATGGCGCATCGTGGTTGACTATAGAAAATTGAATGAAAAAACGATCGATGATCGATACCCTATTCCCAATATAGAAGAAATTTTGGACAAGTTAGGTAGAAGCATGTACTTCACTACACTTGATTAAAAATCCGGCTTTCATCAAATTGAAGTTGATAAAAAGGATAGACCAAAAACAGCTTTTAGCACAGAAAAAGGACACTTCGAGTTTATACGAATGCCCTTTGGCTTGAAAAACGCACCTGCTTCTTTTCAACGAGCCATGAATAATATTTTAGGTGACCTTGTAGGAAGAAACTGTCTCGTATATCTAGATTACTTTTCGGATATTATTATTTTAAATAATTAAGTATTAAATTATTAATTATTTTATTAATTATCTAATTATAAATTATTTTAAATAATCGGATATTATTATTTTTGGTAAATCACTCCAACAACATTTGTACAATTTGAATAAAGTGTAGCGACCTTGGCCGCTACGATATAGACCGTCGATGACAGCTGATAACGGCGGCCGTATACGTACAGGCGGCTAAAGAACACGAACCGTGAAATAGGAGAGGAGTTGAGAGAAAGATCATCGTGAGAATGGAGAGAGGACAAGGTTGACGATCGAAGGAGCCAACGGGCGATGGCGGTAAAAAGATGAAGGAGATTCTGGTGTCGGTGCTTGGCTTGATCGGAAGTGTAGTAATTGAAATAAAAGTTCTGGTGTTGGGGAGCATAAAATTAAGCATTTTATTTATAATAAATAGTTCTAACCGTTTCATCTGGTGACAGCGGTAAAGCGCAAAATTTAGCGCATATAAAGTCATTTCTGGCTGGTGTTCTTAACCCGGGTAATTTGGTAACGGTAAATATTTTAGTGATAAGTGGTGTAGGGAAAACGCAGCGTCATAGTGGTAATTATAGCTAGTGAATTAATTTTAATATACATATAGTTAGTGGCCTAATAGTAAAGTGCATAGTTATTAAAATATTTTGAAAAAGTTATAGTGTCCAAAAAAAAAAAACAAAAAAACCTTTATTTAGTGATTTTTTTTTATTAATCATAGTCACATATTTTTTCGTACATATAACATATAAGGTAATGAACAACAAAATTCTGTCTCTTAAGAACAGAACTGTTCAAATTAACACCGAAAATATAACAAATATTCGTATCACCCAGACTGCAAATCATTTAAATTCAACAACAATTAGTGAAGCGTGTTTAACTAAAAATTATAGCTTCAAAGAACGCCTTCAAATACTTAAAGCAGAGCTTCTTAATCAAAGCGCGGAACTTGATAGAGCAATAAACGAATCGCATAATAGCATGGCTTACGAGTTTCCCATTAAACAGGCAATGCTTTGCATTCCTGAATTTAACGGAGATGCAAGAGATCTGGATGGTTTTTTGTATCAGATCGAATATTTTGCAAATCAGATTCCGGAGGGAGAGGCTGAAGAGGATTTGATTCGTACAGTTATGTTTAAGTTAAAAGGAAAAGCAGCTGGTTTTTTTAATCGTATTTTGGACGATACGTGGGAAAAGGTGAAGATGAAATTGATTAGACAATTTGGAGAAAAATTTGACATCGAAGCCATTTTTCAACAAGTTGAGACGCTTCATCAAGGGGTCAATGAACCTTTCTCGGAATACAAAGAAAGGGTGTTAACACTAAAAGAGCAAATCATCAACAATGACATAAATAACACGGAAGATTCATACGCGATGAAAAATTTAAAAATTCACTTTTTGGCCGGTTTAAGGAAGCCAGAATTGCAAACACTCGCGAGAACAAACAAACATTTACATTTTAACGAACTGTTAGAATATCTCCAGGAAGAGGTAGTTCAAATAGAACACATCCGAAGAACGATTAAATCGTACAATGATTTCCGAAACAAACGACACCATTGTAGTGACCGTTACGGCGTTAGACCAGTTCTAACCGTTCGATTCGCGTTAGACCAGTTCTAGCGATCTTCGCCTAGCAGGCAACAAATTATAGCAGGTACGCCACCTGTCGCTGTGCACCTCAACCTTCCACTGAATCAAGTTAGGCCATGGTTGCCAACTGCGTTGGCAACCGGAGTTAGAAAAGGGGAACTAAGGACATGCGGCCCTTAGCTCGTTCTCTTTGCTCGCTGACCGTTATTGAGACAGGACGCAATAAAAGTTAATTGATAACTCACACACGAGAGTTATAAGTGGTGACCCCGACGAGTGAAATAAAGTAGCTTGTGTTTGTGCAGTGAAGTGAAAAAGCAGTTATTTTTTGTCTTCTCTACGCCAACTGAGTAGACATACGGCAAACGCTAATCGCCGCGCAAAAAAATCCTAATACTCGGTAGAGTGGATACATTGCGATAGCGGTGACGCCACGTGTAAAAGCCGTGCTCACGATATACACGAGCACACGCTGATACAGCTAGGACGGCAGGTTAACGGCCGCGCTCACGTCACACGGGCACACGCTGCTTCAGCTGAACGGCTCTGCATTAACGCGAAATTCTCCGGCAGCAGCAAAGAAAGAACGTACGTTAGTACGTATTCAGCGTATGCTACACACACGCTGACAAAAAGGTACATCCAGCGCACGGATTCTGCACAGCAACGCAGATTCCCACGGCAACGGTATTTACGAGGTAAGGTACGTAATAAGTGCACGCTACGCACACTTACACACCTCGCAACCTCATGCGCACGGATACGGTACCTCATCGGAAATCCGTCGACGAGCGGCGACCACGAGGTGACTTACGTATTACGTACTAAGTGCACGCTACGCACACCTACACACCAGTGGCGCACGAGGAGAGCTATCATCATCGCATCCTCCGTCGGCGACACCAAGTACCACGAGGCAATTTCATTGTCGTCGCACACACATATCGACACACCTCGGTACATGCGCCGCAGTACGTCCAGTGCATCGCAGTTGAACGAGAGCAAAACGTTTAAGCCCACTTTGGAAGTGGCCGCGACAAGGAAGTGATCTACAGTTCGGCACGAAATTCTACAAGTTCGACGGCGCGGGTGAGCGGTAAGCAGCAGCTAACAACGGCAGGAATCGTCACATCATCATCGGAACGGCGGTGTTACCGCTGAAGACCATCTCATCACCATCGGACCGGCGGTGTTACCGCTAAGATCGTCACATCATCATCGGAACGGCAGTGTTACCGCTGCGAACCATCTCATCACCATCGGACCGGCGGTGTTACCGCTGAAGACCGTCGCATCATCATCGGAACGGCGGTGTGACCACTGAAGACCATCACAGCATCTTCCAGGAGCGGAACAACCGCTGAACACCATCGCTGCATCCCCCTGCAGCAGGGTAACCGTTGAAGCATACGGTTAAGGGAAACATCTACTCGGTGATTCAATAATTGGCGGTGAGCACGTTCCTTTTTATCCTGTTTATATTTTTTTTTCCTCACGCACTTTTCGATTTCGAGCAACCAATCATCTTATTATTATATTATAAGAATATTAAGATTAAGATAGTGCTAGGATTAGCAGTTAGATTTTTTTTTATCTTATTTTTATTGTTCAATTTCATTTTCTGGTATATTTTTTTCCATTAGCGTATTTCCTTTATATTTTTATTACTCGCCTAAATTTTCATTATATTTTTTTTTGCGTTAAATTTTTATCTTAATTCACATACACATAAAATTTGAATTGTATAACATGACATTAGAACGGGAGGTTGAGAGGCCTAGTGCCAGCACGGCGCAGAACCCCACATCAGTGCCACAGGTAGAGCGCATCGCCACCAAGCTACCCCCATTCTGGGATGATATGCCTGAAATTTGGTTTGCTCAGGCGGAGGCTGAGTTTGAGGTATCTCAAATTACAAGGGAGCGCACCCGATACTCGTATCTTATAGGCGCTCTTCCTAAGCAAACCTTAGCGAAAGTGTTGGATGTTATCAAGGCTCCACATGAAAAAACACCATACACTCATTTGAAGGAACAGGTTTTGAGTCGCCTTTCAACCAGTGAGGAGGCCCGACTTTCGAAACTTTTATATCACGTGGAGATGGGTGACAGGTCACCATCCGAGCTTTATCGGCACATGGTGCAGCTCGCGGGTGGTTCGGCTGATATCTCTGCTACACTTATACAAAAGTTGTGAAAATCGAGATTACCAAAATCCATTGAGGTAGCACTCATTGCAGTCGATTCTAAGGACCACGATGAGCAAATGAAAATCGCTGACAGACTCTGGGAATGCACCAATTCAGGTAGCGTTTCTGCAATTGAATCTAAGCCAAATCATTTTTCGCACAATTATGCGACTGACGATATTCGTCAAGAAATATCGGAGCTGCGAAACATGATTCGCCAAATGGCTGTCAATTCTAATCATCAGCGGAGGGGACGACAGAGAAATCGCTCAAAATCGCGAAATAGGAACAACACACGCTCACAACAGGCACAACGTCCACTATGTTGGTACCACCACAAATATGGACGGAACGCGAAAAAGTGTATCAATCCTTGCAATTTTCATTCAACGCAGGGAGGGAACAACTTATCTCTTCAAAAAAAACTAATTTGCTCTGAAGCGTTGACGGATAGCCCACGAGCAATTTTAAGCTCCTCACGTCGTCTCTTCATCAATGATGAGATTACTTTATTCACATTTCTTATAGATACCGGAGCTGACGTATCCGTCATTCCACAAAATTTGGTAGGCACTGTAGCCAAACCAACTGACCACATATTAGCTGCAGCCAACGGTAGTACCATTGCTACATATGGCACCAAGTTAATACAGGTATCTCTTGGATTGAGGCGGTCTTTCACTCATACTTTCGTTATTGCAGCGGTGAATCGTCCTATAATAGGAGCTGACTTTATTCACAAACACGGTTTGTTAGTTGATCTTAAGGAACGGCGCCTAATTGATCCAACCACAAATCTTATGTCAAAAGCTACTATAGCGACAGTGGACACTCCCACACCAAAACATTTTTCTGTGGAAGCAAATGAGTTCGGTGAAGTCTTACGACAATACCCTTCGTTGATCGAGCCCCCTGACTACAACACACCAGTCAGTCATTCTGTTTCACACTACATTGAAACAAAAGGCTCTCTACCATTTGCTAAGCCTCGTCGTCTGGAACCGAAGAAACTTAAGATTGCCCAGGCAGAGTTCCAGCATATGCTGAACTTAGGTATTTGCCGGCCGTCTTCTTCTCCAGCTTCTTCGCCACTGCACATGGTTCCCAAAGCAGATCACGACTGGCGACCATGTGGGGATTATCGACGACTGAACGCCATAACCACACCCGACCGATATCCCATACCACACGTGCAAGATTTCACCACGAACTTGCATGGGTGCAAATTTTTCTCAAAATTGGACATTGTACGGGCGTACCACCTTATTCCTATTGCCGAGGAAGATGTCCACAAAACTGCTATTACCACTCGATTCGGATTGTTTGAGTTCCTAAGAATGCCATTTGGTCTTAGGAACGCGAGCCAAACTTTCCAAAGATTCATGAATAGCATTTTTAGAGATCTGGAATTTGTGTTTGTCTATATTGACGACATCCTCATAGCTAGTCCGACGAAAGAAATGCATATTGAACATTTACATAAAGTGTTCCATCGGCTGGCTAGTCATGACATAAAAATAAAGTCATCTAAATGTGTTCTTGGCGTACCATCGTTGGATTTCCTTAGCCACAACATTTCTGAAAAAGGAATAACTCCTTCTTCTTCTAAGGTAGAGGTCATTACAAAATTTCCCTCTCCGTCATCCGTTAAAAAACTTCAGCGATTGGTAGGAATGATAAATTACTACCATCGATTCATTCCACAGGTTTCCGACAAGTTGAGACCCTTGTATCAACTCATCGCTGAGCACAACGGCAAAAAGAGTAAACAAAATTTTGAATGGTCAGAAGAATGTGAACATGCAGTACTTCAAGTAAAACATGACCTATCAAATGCAACTATGTTAGCTCATCCACAGAGTAATGCCAACTATTCTCTCACTACCGACGCTTCTAACTATGCAGTTGGTGCAGTACTACAACAACATCTTAATGGTGAAAGTCAACCATTGGCGTTTTTCTCAAAAACACTAACACCAACCGAACAGAGATACTCAACCTTTGATAGAGAACTACTTGCCATTTTCCTAGGAATCAAACATTTTCGGCATTTTCTCGAAGGGAGAGACTTTACGGTATTAACAGACCACAAACCCCTAACAATGGCGTTAAAATCCAAGGCTGAAAAGTCTCCGCGACAAAGTCGACATCTCGACTTCATCTCCCAGTACACATCTGATATACAGTACATTCGGGGAGAGAGCAATGTAGTAGCGGACGCCTTATCTAGGATTGGGGGCATGGAGTCCATAACGGTGTTAACGGATCAAACTTTCTCAAAAGAGCAAAAGAAAGATTCACATTTAAAAATATTGCTGGAAAAACAGAACATAAAAACTAAATATAAACTGACACAGATATCTTCAAACAATGTTAAGCTATTTATTGAGTCTTCGACAGGAAGACAACGCTTGTATGTTCCCTTGTCTCTGCGCAAGCTTACATTCCAAGGGATCCACAATAACTCACATCCTGGCATTCGGGCTACTAGAAAGCTTATAACCGATCGTTATTTTTGGCCTTCCATGAACAAGGACGTGGGAGATTGGACACGTGCCTGTATTGGATGCCAAAAGGCCAAAATAACACGCCATACTCACTCGCCATTGGAAACTTTTGACATTCCGAAAGGCAGGTTTGACCACATCCACATGGACATCGTTGGTCCTCTACCTCCTTCGGAAGACATGTGTTACCTACTCACAATAGTAGATAGATTTACAAGATGGCCAGAGTGCTATCCAATGGCAGATATGTCAGCAGCTACCATCGCAAAAACATTTGTCGACAATTATGTCTCGCGTTTTGGATGCCCTGAAACCATCACAACTGACCGTGGAAGACAATTTATCTCTAAACTGTTTCAGGAGCTAACCAAGCTCCTTGGGGCCCATCACATTAAGACCACAGCATACCACCCACAATCAAATGGGATGGTCGAAAGATTTCACCGACAACTAAAAGGTGCTATCATGGCAAGTGAAGACTCCATGCGATGGATGAGACGATTACCATTGGTCTTGTTAGGTATTAGGCTGTCTTTTAAAGACGACATTAAGGGATCACCAGCAGAGATGGTGTACGGCCAGAGCCTTAGGCTCCCAGCTGAAGTATCTGTACCATCCTCTAAAAACAACTCAGAAGATCTCCCTGACTTCATCGTCAATCTGAAAAAGGCATTTCAAACTTTGAAGTCTACAGCCACTACACAAAAAACGTCGATCACTCCCTATGTTCCTAAAAATCTAAATGATTGCGAACAAGTTTTTGCACGAGTGGACAAAGTTAAAACTGGACTGCAAGCTCCTTACGAAGGACCATTCGACGTAGTTCGGCGTTTCAGAAAATTTTTTATAATCAATAGGAAAGGAAAAAACGAGTCTATCTCAATAGATCGCCTGAAACCAGCATACCACTCGTCAAGCATACCAAAGATCAGGCAGAGTGGAGCGGTGGTTGGAGAGGTGCGATTCCGCCTTTAACGCTCATATCAATTTCATCTCGTGACTCCGTCACTGGTGGGGGGTTCTGTAGTGACCGTTACGGCGTTAGACCAGTTCTAACCGTTCGATTCGCGTTAGACCAGTTCTAGCGATCTTCGCCTAGCAGGCAACAAATTATAGCAGGTACGCCACCTGTCGCTGTGCACCTCAACCTTCCACTGAATCAAGTTAGGCCATGGTTGCCAACTGCGTTGGCAACCGGAGTTAGAATAGGGGAACTAAGGACATGCGGCCCTTAGCTCGTTCTCTTTGCTCGCTGACCGTTATTGAGACAGGACGCAATAAAAGTTAATTGATAACTCACACACGAGAGTTATACCATAAACAATGCTCTTTTCACCAATTCAATCCACAATAGTGTTGATAACGGAAGCTCATCCAGCCCACATGTCCAAAATCGCGGTATTACTAGAAACCAGCAGTATGTAGATTTTCGGAATAATAGTAGAACACGCTGCGATAATTATATTAACAGCACTCAATTGTCAGACCCGAATCATTTTGGGCTACCACAACATAACAGCACTACATACAATCCTAACATTACTAACAACACCAACAATTTTTCACGGCCAAAAAGATTTCCAACGCCGTATAGAAGCTATGGTGCACAACATATTCCAACACAAAACAATCATCCACAAGGGCCTTCTCAATACAACCATTTTAGAAATACATATAATCAACCCCAATCACATAACAGTACAAATCAAAAAAACTACAACACGGAACACTAGTCGGTCTAAATAAAAATTCTAGTGTTCCCATCGTTAAAACTGATTTGTTCTGCCTTAGGGCAGAAGAAGCACAAACAATCGAGAGGGATCCGATAACAAATAGTGAATACATACACAATTATGAATCACTAGATATAGCATTCACTAAGGAAGGTAAACTGATGGTTCAAATTTTATCAGAGAGTGAAAAGAAAAAAAAGATTAATTATCTAATTGATTCGGGAGCATGTTCGAATGCATTGAGTTGGGAATTAGCAAAAGAGCTTGGGTGTTCTATAATAGATTATCAGGATAAAGTAACGTTTTCAAGTTTTAACGGAACATTATCCGACACTGTGGGTTCAATTTTTATAAATTTATACGTTGGGAAATCGTTATATCGAACAAAATTCTATGTTATAAGAACACTTGGTGTTCCTGGAATAATTGGGGCAGAATTTTTAATAAAATATACTGTTAATGTTGGGGAAAACTTTCGAACAATAAATTTAAAGAAACCATCAGGTGAAAATATAGAGGAAACAGAAAAAAAAATGGGAACAGAATACAAATACTGTTATCGAAGATAATAATACTATACCACAAGATAATTTTGAACTTCTCCCAAATATTGAGAAGCAACTTACAGATTGTGATTTAATTGAAACAAGCAAAAGCACTCCATTGGTGGGCTTAGAACGATTTGGGGAATTAATGAAACAAATCAATATCGATCATTTGGACAGTTCAATGGCAACGGATATGAAAAAAATTCTCATTGAGTTTAAGGATATATTTTACTTGCCGGGAGATAAACTTACATATACCCAAGCGGCAACGCATGAAATTGAAACAAGCTCTAACGTCCCCATTTACAAAAGGCAGTACAGATTCCCTGCATTACTAAATAATATCATGGAAGAGCATGTAGAGGAAATGCTGAAACAAAAAATTATAACCCCAAGCAAAAGCCCATGGAATGCACCCGTGATGTGCATACCAAAGAAATCTGATAGTGAAGGGGCACGAAAATATCGTATTGTTGTTGACTTTCGTGCGTTAAATTTAATAACAAAACCATTTATATACCCTATTCCGAGGATAGATGATATTATGGACAATATTGGAAACAGTAAATTGTTTTCAACAATTGATTTGAAATCGGGTTTTTTTCAAATTCCCATAGCACGCAAAGACGCTGCAAAGACTGCATTTTCAACGTCTAAGGGACACTATGAATTTTTACGAATGCCAATGAGTCTCAAAAATAGCCCATCAACATTCCAAAAACTAATGAACACAGTCCTATACTCAATTCAGCCTGTCAAAGCGTTTGTCTATCTAGATGATATTGTGGTGTTTGGCGAAACGGCAGAGGAGCATAATTTTAATTTAATTAAAGTTCTTAAAGCGCTAATGCAATACAATCTTAAAATTGAACCATTAAAATGCAAACTTCTTCAAACAGAAATTAATTATTTGGGCCATACTATAAATGAACAAGGAATTAAGCCAACACAAGGAAATGTGAAAGTTATATTGGATATGCCAACACCAAAAAGTATAAAAGAATTACGATCGTTTTTGGGAACAATTAACTTTTATGGTAAATTTATCCCTAACGTGTCTGAAATCAGGAAACCATTACACGAGCTACTGAAGAAAAATAAAAATTTCGTTTGGGATGAGCACTGTGAAAAGGCATTTGAAAAATTAAAACAATTTCTAGTTTCAGAGCCTTTGCTGGTACGACCAAATTATAAGGATACCTTTGTCATTACAACCGATGCTAGTGATTATGCTCTTGGGGCAGAATTATCCAATGAAACAACGAAAGACAGACCAATTGCATACGCTAGTAAATCCCTTGTAGGAGCGGAAAAACGGTACCATCCTATTGAAAAGGAACTTTTGGCTATTGTATGGGCCGTTGAATATTTTAAACATTACATTTATGGGCAAAAATTCCTAGTTTATTCTGATCATCGACCGTTAGTATCGATTTGGAGGCTCAAAGAAAACTCTCCGATACTATCAAGGTTAAGATTACGACTCCAAGGGGTGGAATGCGAAATTCGCTACAAAAAGGGAAAGGAAAATGTAGTCGCTGATTTTTTATCAAGGCTACCAGAACTTAATCGGAACGAAATACAAGAAAAACAAGCAAACAAGACAGTAGCCGTAGTTACACGTCAACAAAGTAAACAAATATTAGAGTCACTAAATAACAAAAAAGAGAATAATGTACAAGAAGATGTTGTGAAAGACGAACAAGAAGATCACTGGGGAAATTTGTTAAAAATACATTGGGATGGGGATCTAAATGGCAAGGAAATGCAGAGAAAAGAACAGCTAGATAAGATTAAACAAACAGTTAAAACCAAATTTAAAAATTACAGCTCAGATCTAGACAGGATTGAAATTGAAAGAAGCGAAGTCAATACCGTGCTTCAAGAATTTCACGATGCCCCATTAGGAGGACATGTAGGGGTAAGAAGAATGAAGAAAAGAATCAAGGAATTGTTCTTTTGGAGAGGAATGGATAGTGACAGTGAAGGGTATGTCAGATGTTGCAAGTCATGTCAACTCAATAAGATTGGAAAATTTAACAAAATCCCTATGCAGATTACCACTACTTCGAAATACGCATTTGAAAAATTATATATGGATATCGTTGTCCTACCAGAATCAGAGGGGGGTAACAAGTATGGGCTTGTCATTCAAGATGATCTTACAAGATATCTTATAGTTATTCCCTTAGAAAACCAAGAGGCAACAACGGTTGCAAAAGCGTTTGTTGAAGGGGTAATCTGTCTTGTAGGTACCCCATCCGAACTAGTAACAGATCAGGGCACAAACTTCATGAGCCAAGTCATGAAAGACACTTGTAGGTTATTGAAAATTAAAAAAAAATAATACTTCGGCATACCATCCACAAGCGAACGTAGTAGACAGAGCAAACAGAGAGCTAAAAATTTATCTGAGACAATTTGTGGGAAAAAATTATCAGACGTGGGACAGAGTATTGCCATATTTTGCGATGGAGTACAATACTAGTGTAAACTCCTCTACTGGGTTTACGCCTTACGAATTGGTATTCGGTAAGAAAGCTAGATTGCCAACATCAATATTCCATAAAACAGATCGTAAAAAGTCATATACGGATTTTTGTGAGGAGTTAAGAACAAAACTAAGGGAAATACACGCTATTGCTAGAGAAAATTTAATTAATTCAAAAACAAAGAGGAAAGCAAAGTATGACCAAAGTGCAAATGAATGGCAGCCCATGTGGGGAGAAATGGTTTTGGTGAGGAATAACCAAACAGGTGTAGGGCAAAAACTACAAGGCATTTGGAGAGGGCCATATGAGGTAGTGGAGATACCCAGCAATCAAACTTGCGTGGTAAGAAACGGAAAAAAGTTGGAAAAAATTCACAACAATAGGTTAAAAAAATTTTATGATTAAAAAAAAAATATCAATAATAATAATAATAAGGTTGATACCAATACGACAATAGATTAGGCATAGATTTAGAGATAGGGAATAACGGAAGTATGGGATATAGATAGCCAGATAGATAGGAGTTATCATATATAGGATATAGATAGTTAGGTAAATAGGATTAGTAGTAGGATTAGGATTAGGATAGGTAAATAGGATATGAAAGATTTAATTGTGAATAGATATATATAAACACAAGTATAATAATGCATTAAAAGAAGAATCGAATTATGAAATCGCGCAGAACTTTGGCAATTATACGGTTTTTATATAAATCTATGGAAAAAGTTGTAAATTAGGAATAAGGATTATTAAAAAAAAAAAAAAACTAGAAGAACTAGCACCTCATAACTTTTACGCGACACTTTTAGCCTACACACACGCACACATCAGCAAAATTGTATACGGTACACTATACACACATGGAACAGCAGCGAGTGGAACAATAGAAACACGGGTTCAGGGAGGTCGGCACAACGCCAAATGTAACACCAACAATGTTACGAGTTGCTTTCGTCTTCACACATGACGGCACCGATGAAGACGAATTTTATGATAGAGGTTGAGCTGGTGAGGTTGAGCTGTAGATTGAGCGGCGCAATTGAATGATGAGGCATCGAACTAATATGCAAATAGCTCCCCCAGCATGTGTTCGACTCACGGTTAGCAGCATTCAATTTATAACGAGCGGTCAGAACAATATACCCTATCAAATAAGAGAGAAAGCAATTACACAAAACCGAAGCATTATCAAATTAAATAGATATACTTATTTAGCGAGGTACACCAGCACCAGCACACGTCTATTGAAAGCACGAGGAAGGTTTGCCGGATGCGATAAAAAAAGGGCAAAGTTCGGCAATATCGATATGCATGAAAAAACAATCCACGTCGGAATTTTCTTGCTAAAGCTTCGTTAAAAAAAAAAGTGTAATGACATGTAGCGACCTTGGCCGCTACGATATAGACCGTCGATGACAGCTGATAACGGCGGCCGTATACGTACAGGCGGCTAAAGAACACGAACCGTGAAATAGGAGAGGAGGTGAAAGAAAGATCATCGTGAGAATGGAGAGAGGACAAGGTTGACGATCGAAGGAGCCAACGGGCGATGGCGGTAAAAAGATGAAGGAGATTCTGGTGTCGGTGCTTGGCTTGATCGGAAGTGTAGTAATTGAAATAAAAGTTCTGGTGTTGGGGAGCATAAAATTAAGCATTTTATTTATAATAAATAGTTCTAACCGTTTCAAAAGTGTTGAAAAAATTAATTGAATCAAATTTAAAGGTCCAATTAGACAAATGTGAATTTTTAAGAAAAGAGTGTGAATTCTTAGGACACATCGTAACTTAAGATGGCTTCAAACCCAATCCAAACAAAATAGAAAAAATATTGCATTGGCCCATACCAAAAACAACAACCCACATTAAAGGCTTCTTAGGAATCCTTGGTTATTACAGAAAATTCATAAAAGATTTTTCAAAACTGACCAAACCTCTCACAAAATGTCTTAAGAAAGGTTCTAATATAACACATAATGACGAATTTATAAATTGTTTCAACGATTGTAAACAAATGCTCACTACTGATCCAATTTTAAAATATCCTGATTTTAGCAGAAAATTCATTTTAGAAACAGACGCAAGTGATTTCGCCCTTGGCGCTGTACTTTCACAAAAATTCGAAGATGGTAAGGAACACCCAATCGCTTACGCTTCTAGAACGCTTAACGAAACAGAGTGCAACTAGGGTAAATGTACCAATAGTGGTGCAATTTGTGGTGGTACAGATGTATTTTAATGGATTTAAAGTGTCAGAAACGACAATTTCTGAATATGTCAACACATAACAATTGGAATATGTTTTATCTTCGCAATCACAACCATTTTTACCATAAAACACATCGAATTTACGAAAAAATACATATTTTTGTGATTGCTTCCTTGTACCTATAATGGTGGTATGGTTCCTATAGTCGTCGTATTGTGTTCCTATAGTGGTGGCAAACAAAGATGCATCAAAAACGGTGTATAATATCAATGAAACTTAGTTTAGAAGCTGTTTTCGTATGAATAGCATGGATTATTGCCATAATAATGATATCTTTCGTAATTTGATCGTAAAAAATGTGTGAATTTGGTTGATGAAAATATTGACTGAAGTACTGAATAACACCTGTCGTCAATCCATACTCAGAAGAGTTTGCTTGATTTGAAGTCGATTTTTCACTCAGCCAGATAAGCGAATTTTGGCCTTTGTTTCATAAATTACTTACAGAAAACTAATTTTTGTTGCTTATTTTAATGAAAACAGTACGACATGTCAAAAATGTCGTCGAAAAAAATCTAAAATTAGCTGTTTTAATTGATTTTAGAACTAGGACCACTATAGGAACATGCCTGTTTGGTGTACCTATAATGGCACTATCGTAAATAACACCTAAAAATACGTAAATATGGTCAAAAGCCAATGAATGTGAATAAAACAATATAATTTGATAACAATTATGTTAAAAAACTAATAATTGCATTGTTATGTGGTCATTTAGAACGTTAACAAGAATATGAGTATTGTTATGAAATCCTAAGGATTTTGGAAAAATGTTGATACCTTTCACAAAATAATGGATTTTTCGGTCACTAAGAAACGGAATGGCCAAATTTCATTTTTAAATCCTTTGTAAAAGGCTAGAGAACATTTCACACTATCATAAAAAAACTTAACTACTGTTAATTTATCGTATGAGACGCATTTTAGTGCAATACCACCACTATTGGTACTAGCACCACTATAGGTACGTTTACCCTATCCAGCTACCGAAAAAGAGCTACTCGCCATTGTTTGGGCAACCAAGCATTTCCGACCGTACATTTTCGGAACAGTTTTTGAAATAAGAACTGACCACAAACCCCTTGTTTGGCTAAGACAGAAAAATGATTTAAATAGAAGACTTCTTCATTGGAAACTTGCCTTGGAAGAATTCGAATTTGAAATTAAGTATAAAAAAGGTACTCTTAATGGAAATGCAGATGTACTATCCCGCATAACGGAAAATCCTGCTTTAACATCCGAATTAAATGCAAATAGTGCCTCTAACAATACTGACACTATGACGCAACACTCAGCAGATACTAATGATGACGAATTCATCCCAGCAACTGAAAAACCACTAAATGAATTTAGAAATCAAATAATACTAGAAGAAAATAATAATGATTCTCGAGAAGCAATTACACTTTTCGGAAATTATCATAGAATAACAATAAAAACACCCCTTTTTGGACCAGCTATGTTGGACTAGCTATGAAAATCGATCAAACTATTTTGGACAAAAACAATTTTAGAAGATGTAACTGATGAAATTGACCAAGATTTGATTATTGAACGACAACATAATGCAAACCATAGAGGAATTATTGAGACCAAACTACATATTGCTAGAAAATATTATTTTCCAAACATGAAAACTAAAATTACTAAATTTATTAACATTTGCAAAATATGTCAAAAAGCTAAATATGAAAGACGCCCATATAAACAAAAATATCAAATTACTGCCACTCCTAAAAAACCTTTGGAAATCGTTCATATGGACATCTTTATAATTAGTGATAAACATTTTCTAACCCTTTGCGATAAGTTCTCAAGACTAACCATGGCGATTCCTTTACAATCAAGAAACGCTATACATATACTAAAAGCACTAACCCAATTCTTTGCTAACGTTGGAAGACCTTGTTTGCTTGTAATGGACCAAGAATGTTCGTTTAAATCCACCACAATCAAACAATTTCTTGAAGAAAATAATGTAGAATTCCATTATACAAGTGTTGGTCAATCCTCTTCAAATGGAACAATTGAAATTGTCCATAGAACAATAAGAGAATTGCACAACATAATCTCACTAAGAGATTCTACAAAAAAATTATCAACTACTTCAAAAATTAATTTGGCAGTCTCAATTTACAATGATTCTATACACTCTCAAACAAACATATCCCCTAAAGAACTATTTTTCGGCTTCAAAAACGAAGATCCTATCCCTGAGGACCTTCAAGAAAGAATTAAACAAAAAGAGGAACTTTATAGAGTGTATGCCACAAAACAAAAAGAAAAAAAATCCAAATACATAGAAAAATTAAACAAAACACGAGAAGAACCAGAATTATTCAAAGACAATGACACGATCTTCGAAAGGAAAAGAAATAATTTAAAACACGAAGAAAGGTATCGTGAAACGAAAGTTTTCGATAACCTAGCTACAAATATTTTAGACCGAAATGGAAGAAAAATTCATAAATCAAAATTGAAAAGGAAACGAAAAACCTAACATACCATTTAAATTCTTTCTCATCCTTACAGAAATCACAGCTGAATATTATAAAAACTAAAAATGAAATTTGGAATGATTCTTTTCCTCATAATAGTTTTGACTAATTCAAAACTTATAACAGCAACAATTTACAGAGAAATTCCTAGAGAAGATAGAATAGTCGCAATAAAAATAGGAACGGCCAAAATAAAAATTGAATATCATAGAGTAATACATACAATAAATCTGGAAAAAATAGAAACTAACCTTAACTATATTCAGAATTTAGCCAATAATATTAGCCTAACCAACCATCTTAAGGACACCTTAGACTATAAAATCCTATCAGCTTATAAGAAATTAGGAAATATAAGACCTAGAAAACAAAAGAAAGGCATAATAAATGGTTTAGGAACAATTATAAAAATAATCGCAGGAAATCCAGATCAAGAAGATTTGAACATAATTAACAGCAACCTAGAACATTAAGAACATTCAGAAAACAAAATCATATCCAACATTAACGCTCAAGTTAGAATTAATTCCGAAATAGAAAAATCAGTGAACAAAATTACACAAACTCTTAAAAAAATCGAAAATCAAATGAATAATCAGATAAAAGTCGTAAAAACTGAAATAGAACAAGTAAATCTTATCCTGAACATTGATAACATTGTACAACTGCTAGAAGACATAGAAAAACAGATTAGCTTTGCTCGTTCTAACATAATAAACAAAAATATTCTATCGTCAAACGAAACGGAATATATATGGCAAACATTAAAAGATCAGAAAATATTTCTAAACTTTAAAGAGGAAATTTCACAATATGTTTCATGCATAGTTACAGCAATAGGTAAAAAAATATTTCTAGTAGTAAAAATACCGATAGTAGAGCGAAAAGATTATGACCTCTTACGAATAGAAACTCTAAACGTAAACAACACCCGAGTAGAGACGGATGTAAAATTTGTAGCCAAACATAAAAACACCATTTTCAATGTTAACGAGGAGTGCACGATTTGCAACAACCCACAACCACTAAACGACAAGTGTATCTCAAATATCATCAGAAATCATCCATCTAAATGTACCACCACCACGAGCTCCGAGCATACGATAATACGAGAAATGAAACCAGGAGTCATTCTAATCGATACCACCCTTGGAGTGCCAGTCATTGATTCATGTTCAAACAGCCAAATAATAGCAGTACCCACACTAATTGAAACCGGCAATTGCACCGTAAAAATCTTAAATAGCACATTTACTGCGCATATTGATGTGTTAGACCAAGAAGACTACTTCCTACCCTTAACTGGCAGCAAAACAGAAATAACTCTTAACAAGCCAAGTATACAAGATCTGCACACAATGCATATTAGTTACATACATCAACTCCATACAATAACACTCCGCTTACGCACGCATACAATTGCAGGAGGGATATTAATTGTTGTTCTAACAAGCTTTCTTATAACTGCATTTTGCATCTACAAACACAAAACCAAGCATGCAGATAAGAAAAAAACTACCGAAGCTATTCACAACATCATCCCACTGCAAACGTCGGTAAGTCGATCGAGGACGCTCGACGTTTAAGGAGGGAGGAGTTATGTACACATGCGCTACGCGCTATGATACAGGTGCTGAGTAAGAAAACGGTCGCAAGCGTGCCATCGATGTTACTCCACGCGCGGAGTCAAGTTCCAACGGGAACTCCACTGGAAGCAGGTTCCCACGACCAGGTGTGATGTCGTATGCTCAGACGGACCGAGGCAACATGATCATCATAAACGTGGACGACAACGTGACCGGCAAACCTGGCAGCACCGAAAACACCAGCCTAGCTAAATACCACCGAATCCAGAAGTTAGCTTTAGTCTTAGTTTAGCAGTTCGCAAATAAAGATCCCCAGTAATATTTTTTAAAACTTACTCCGGGCTATCGTAAACATAATTAAACATATTCATAAAGAGCAATCCTGACAGTTCATTTATTTAATAATAGTTCACATTGCTTAGAATTTTAAATTCTTTTAATTTTAATTCATTTCATAAATTCAAACTTTGTTTCATTATATACTTAACATATGTTATCACAAGTATAAGATCATGTGTAAGCATATCGAACATAATTAACATAATATAATGTAATATATAAAGGAACATGCTTTGTTATTAATTCTTTTTTCTCTAGCATTACCTTATTTAGTGTTTAGGCTTAAAATTATGAGAAGTAGAAGCACGAGCTCCGGACAAATTAAGTCTAGAGCTGGCATGTCGTAATTTCTGTCCTATATAATCAAAAACAAATCTTTCCGCCGGTTTCACAAATTTTGTCTCCGCAATTTCCAAGAATATTTTTTTTATGTTAGTGTAGGACGAGAAAGGAATCTTTTGCTCTGTTTTACTGCGTCCGGACCAAGTCATTTTAGCTAAAAATTGCCGGGAAAATAGTAAGTCCAATGCTTGGTGTATTTGGTATTTAGAGTTCCCTAACTTTAATGAACTTCGCAGTTCCGTTAAAATTTTTTGTTTAAAAATACCATTTGATTCTCCTAGCTGGCTTTCAAAATCCTCTAATTGTTTTTGGTCCTGTATTGCTTCGAAATCAAATTCACTCACTGGCTCACTATGTCCTGATTTTTCGTGTAATACATCTATTATGTAATCTAATTTGGTATTTAAAAGGTCCAATTTGCGCTCTAATGATGAAATTTTTTTTTTGCTTTTCTGCTTGGCTGATGTAGTTGCAGTCGTAGTTGAGGTTGTTGTAGGTATTGCCTTACTATTGTCATTTGGTGCGGGTGTCGATATCGGTATGGATAGGGTTTCATCGAATGAATGGTTGTGAAGATAATCTGTAACAAAGCAAATTAATAAACTTATTCAAGTACATTTAATTTTATTATCATCACACTCACCATCTAATGAATTGCATCTAGAACGTGGCAAATACTGAAGATGTGACCCTGTCATGGAGACTGCAAATAGATTAATATTTAAAAATGGGATATTTTCAAGATTGTTAAGGCACTTCATACCATTTGATGTGGAAACATTTGTTGATGGATCTCGTTGGTATTGTTCTTCAAATTGTGTTTCTACCAATACTGTTTGAAATTGTTCATGGCTATTTTTTTGGAGATCTTGTTGTTGTTGTGCCTCTTTCTGTTGTTGTTGTCGTTTCTCTTTCTGTTGTTGTTGTTGTTTCTCTTTCTGTTGTTGTTGTTGCTCATTTTCTTGTTGTGGTTCTAGTTGATTTTGTTTGTGTGTTGAACAAACTGGAGTTTCTTGTTCTTGTTTAGGGTTCATTGATGATCGCCAGGGACACTTCGTTAAGTACGACATTATTGCTTGCACGTCTGCGGTTGGGGGAGCTAATAAAACTGGAAATTTGTTTGATATTAGTGTGTTAAAATTTTGATGGTGAGTGACGAACATGTTTGCAATGATTATATGCTAGTGGTGAGTCATACGTTTCATTTCACAATCCGTGGATGTGATCCAAACGGAATCGATTCCAACCCGTGAAGTGCAGCGGGTTCGCTTATATTGAGTTGGAATCAAATCTGACCCGTGGATGTATCGAGTTGGTGTCGACCCTAATCATTGTTGTCGGGTTACAATCATGTTCGTCATAGTTTGTTCTATATACGGTGCCGATAACAACTATTCGTTGCATTTCGGTCCTCCGCCAACAATTTCCTCAGATTTATTTCCTTGTTCCTTACCATTTTCATTAGTGGGTGCCTTTTTTTTGTTTTCCGTTTTCGGATATGACGATGACGAGGTGCTTGCTGCTTGGATCGTATCCTTCGTTTTGCTGTTATCGGAAACTGCTATTGCTTTCACTGAAAATGCTACACGTGAATTGATGAAATCACTCCTACAAATATTGTCTTACCAATGGTTTCCGTTTTTGTCTTTAACGGTTTGATGACGGTTTTAAAATCTGCAATTTGTCGGCTTGACTTCGGTTGGACTATATTGCACGCTGAAAATAATTGCATACATTTAACAATCGCACATGTAAACAATGCAATGCAATCTTACCTTTTTTTTTAGTTCCAGGTTCTTCATCTTCCTTCTCCAAAATACTGCGGGATCTTTTTCCAGATGCATGAAACTTCTTACTACTACCGACTGCGGCACGTTGTTTTGGTTCATTTTCGGAATCTATATCCAACGCAAAAACATATCAGCCAAATTGTTGAGAACAAACTAAACAAAGCGGACATTGTTACTCTTACCGTATCTAATATATTTCTGTTGTTTGAATTTAGAAACACATCAACTACTAGATCCACTTCAACACTTTGTTTGCATTACAAACTGACAGCTCGCGTACGTTCCGTGTACGGGTCGGGGGTTGTGGTTGTGTGAGTGAGCGAATTTTCGTTCTCATCGCAACCACCGCATGAATTCACAAATACAGACGCATGCACGGTGAAAAGACATCGCATGATACATATCACACGTTGCTGCAACACGACTATGTCGCGTCATTCAAACTATCCGTTAAGCCTGAAAAGTGCTTCTATCGGATCGTCTAATCGGGCGCCATTTAATCAATCCGTTAGAGAAAAGTCGCATGGATTTTGGTACCGGGGTTACTATCCATAACGTTTGATGAGGTAATCGCTGAGTACTTTTGTTATCCTTCTAGTCAGTGCAATCACCGTTGCATGATTTTCTTTAAGTGTTTCGATTATTTCTAGCCCTTCAGGAGTTTGTTTTAATACCAAGTCAATGTCGCAATCCTAGAAGAAAAATTAAATAATATTATAAACGAATAATGCATAATTGTGTACAAATATTACCTTTTCCAGTGATGGTGATGCTGCTTCCTCATACTGATTGCATGTATATTCTTCATATATTTCCAGATCAGCTGATGATAAATTTGTTTTCTGGGCTTGACTTTCTCGTTGTTGTTTTTGATTTTTTTTTCTCTGTCCAGTATTTAGCTTCAGCCGATTGAAATCTGTTTCATCTAACATCATAAATGTCTCCATGTCTAAAATACCTTTGGCATCTATTTTTATTAATTTAAAAAACATCATTGTACATTTTGCGAGAAATATACTTGGCATTATCATTATATATTTTCCAGAAATAGTAGGTTGTGTGACAATGTATATCTGATAATTCGACCAAAAATTGATCATTTTCATTCTCGACCAAGTATGCTTGAAGTATGTCATTGAATTCAATTGTTTCCAATGATGCAATCAATAATTTTACTGTCTCGTTTATCAACATTATCTCCTTGATTTCCCCATTACGGGGAATTCCATTACGTACTATTGTTCTAATTGATACGACACATATCTGGCGAAACCGGATTCCGTTATAGATAATTTCCTTTGAACAAAAACATGTATCTTCCAGTTGATGATTTAATAGTTGAGCACTTAATGTATCCTTAACCATTTTTATTCTACCTGATCGATAATTGTTATTGTCTTTAAAAGGTTTCTCTGCGATAGTAAGTGCTTGTGCAAATATTTGTCTTTTCGCCAAACTGCAGCACACGTTTTTGTAGTTTCGTGACGCATTCATTTGGGTTTTTAATATATTTGTTTTTTTTTTTGTTCAAAAACCCGACAGTCATTCTGTTCCATAGGACCTATTTCTTTAATGCATTCCTGATAATGATATATGTGATGCAGTTTATTTGGATGACAATTGAATAATTTAATGAACATAGTGTGAAATATTTTGATGTTCATTTCCAATGCCGCTAAATGGTAATCTGAAACTGTCGTTGAAAAAGATATCCAAATAACGTTGATCAGCACGCTTATGAGATCCAAATATTCACACCCACGGGGCATTTTGTGCATGAAGAGAAAAGGAAATGCTCGTAATAAAAGAAGATACTGCGAAGCTGTTTGTCTCATACGGTGTTTGTGACGGTACTAGCAGCATAGGAGCAGTAATATTTGCTGATGGCTTGTTTTTGCTGTCATGGTATCCATAATTGAACGATTTTAATCGATGATTTATGAAATCAACACAAAAACCAAGATGTTTATCTCTGTAGTAATGTGCCAAAACTAGTTGCAGAGTGACTGGAATCACACCCTCAACCAAATCATGCATAACATCAAAGCAGTGGTTGTTTGTCAAATGGTAGTGCTGAAGATCATTCAAGATACAACCAGTAGTTTACAGGCCACTATCTTTTGATAAAATATTCTTCTTCTGCACTTGTTCGAGATTGTTTTCATACCATGCACGGTCACATAAATGAAATTGACAATCAAAAGGATCATTTAGGAAATTATTACGAGTAATCGTGCACTTGCGACAAAATAATCTTGCAGACGGTCCTACCAATCCAAATGATTCGTATATGGCTTACGTATCTCCAGCCACGACGATAACAGCCCCACGAATAGTAATGTTTTGATTGTTTATATAAATTGTAACGCCTTTTTCAATTTCTTGAGGTCTTCAAAGGCAAAAGGCGAGGGGCAAAAGGATTTTGTTATAGCCATGTTTTTGGTGTCTATGGATTTTGCATAAATAAGTGAAAATACAGATTTTGTTGATGCATTGAACCTTCGTGGTAGATTTTGAATTTAAAAGTACATGGCTGATATTTTGTTGTTTCCCGCTCTTGAGCTCAATGCGTTACATGGTTCTACATCATCTTCGTAAATTATAATTCTGAGAGCATTTGGGTGTGCTTTGAAGTAGTCACTATTTTTGTACTGTTTGCCATCAATGAATGATTGGTACATTCCTGACCGTTCGTTAAATGATTCTTTTTCTGTTAAAGTCAATCTATTATCTGGGTTTTTTAGAATCATTTTTAATGATTCTTCTATTGGTTTACATTGAAAAGTATCATACGCCTGCAAAACAAGCAATTTTCGTTTCGGTTAAGTGTAGTGATCATATGAGAAACTGATTCAATATTACCTTTTTACACTTTTCCTTTCCATCGATGAATCGTTTTACTTCTTTTCTATTAAGCATAATAGATCGGGGCTTCATAATTGCACCTATAAGCGAATTTAGAAACGATTCTTGCTTGGAAGATGTTTTGACGTGTTTGAAAATGTTATCTAACCATATGCTGTTTTGTAATGCGACAGATTTTTCTGGCGGAATATGCGATACAATTTTTTCAAGGAATGCAGACACTTTTTGACGAACATATTCATTTATTTGACCAACAAGTAACTCGCCGAAGTTCATCACTTCGAAACATCAGCTTTTAGTTGACAAATACAAACAGCAGCAAATTCTCTTATGGATTCCAGGTTATAGGTAAGCTTTTCTTGGTTATTTGAATGGTTATCTGAATTTTCTGGTGGGGTTTTATAATTTTCAGATGGCTGGAGAGTATCATCCGTCAGTTTATGGCTTGAGACTGGATCCAACATGACATTGTTTTCAGTTTGAAATAGTGACAACGGGTGTTTTGTTGTTATATGGAGCTTTAAGTTGCCAAAAGTCCGGTAGCTCGTACAGTAACCTCTTTTCATACAAGTGTAGTGGACGAGATTCTTTTCGAACTCCTTTTTCACAAAATGAATGTTTAGATGCCGTCGTAAGCCATCAACATATCCCTCAACCAGTTGCTTGCAACAGAAACACTGCAACACATCTGCCATTTCTCTTCTGAAACAATCAAACATTCTGGTTAAAATCACTTATACTTACGGAAAAGCTCTTCCAAATAAAGATTTTCGTTTGTTTGGAGGGAGGTTATCACTTGCTGTAACTCAACTTCCATAATTTCTACCTTTTTATTGTGTATTTATTCTGATTTTCCAAACGTTTTGCACTTTTCACGCATCGAGCCCAAGTGGATTATGAGTAATGGTTTGACATCTGATTGACAGACGAAGGCTGCGAGCAAAACAGGTCAGCTAATTTAATTCGATTTGACATTTGATTACAAACAAATAAAAATGTGATGAAATATCGTTGTTAACAATAGCCGAATCATTTTCTTTTATTGCTCTCTTACTTTGTGATGATGAAGGAAAATAAATTAATTTAGAAACATCACTTTTTCCTTTATTTTTCCCAACGCGTCGAATGGTATGAATGCATTTATAAATCCCTTCTGTTAAACAGGTCCGCTTCATTCAGTCTATGGGGCTACCTGGTATTTATGTTCCTTAAATTGACAGATCTGAGGGAATAGATTGCTGCATTTTCAGTAATTTTCTTTACTGATATTCAGTGACATTCCAAATTTGACACTGATTTTACTGATTTTCAGTCAAAATTTCATTACTGAAATGTATTCAGTAAATTCTTTTACTGAAAATCAGTAAAAACATGATATTTATGCTGAAAACCAGTAAAATATTCGATTACTGAACCGTTTCAGTAAAAAACTTTACTGAAGCCGGATTTGAAAATTTGCTGTGTATACCCGCTGTTTTGGACAGGCTGAAACAAATAGTTTTTAATTTCTCTTTTGTAATTTTCTGAAATTTGAATTGGTTTCCTGTAGCATCATTACCAAACAAAGAATCAGGCGCTCTGGCATCAGCAAAGTTTTGATTTATATCTAAAACACTAATCTAAACCAAATTGAATTTCTGGCATATTGTTGAATCTTCCGATTCTACCAACCCATTAAATTTTACAACATAAACGCGTGATTCCTCTGGCCTTAGTAAAGTTTTAAGCACTTTCCACAACTCCTTGCTATTTCCTTTATGCTTAGATATCTCAAAAATAAAGTAATTTCTACCAGTAGTTTTGAGATTGCTGCTATATGTATTCATTAGACTAGTGTATTCAGTCCAATTGTAGCCTGAGTTTGATCTAATAAAATGTTGGTATGCTTCGTCTCTTTTCCGTTTCGCACGGCTAAGTTCCAAAGTCTCTCAACCTACTAGTCTCTCTTGACAAGATTGTCTTCTCTTCAACCAAGGTGCCCATAGCTTTTTTCAATGTGTTCCAAGTCTGCAGCTTCGTAGAAGCTCGGTGCTTCTTGCCTTAAACCTTGTGACACATGATTGCAAAGAGCAAATTTCGAGTACCTATTCCAGCATTTAAATTTTCGTTGAATCGTTTCACCACGTTTCACGTTTATATTCAAAACAAGTGTTTCATGATCCGATATTTTTAATAACGGATCTGTAGTGACCTTGATTGAGTCTGTGCTACTGTAAACCTGATTGATCAATGTTCTGCTCTGCCCAGCAATTCGTGTGAATTCATTATCTTTTTGTTCTGTTCATTATCTTTTACTGAATCCATTAAGCTTTTCAATTTCGCAGATTTTTCAATATTCGTCCAGTCAATATTGAAATCATCGACGATAATGTTAAGTTTGCTAAAATTCAAGAACCGATCTAACCATTCTTCCAAAATGTCTACAATCCTTGAGTCACTCGCACTTGGCGAATGATACAATATTCCGTAATTGGCTGCTGTCATTCCCTTCGAAACTGCAACACCAAGTGTTGGGAACTAAAACCAAAGCGGATGAAATCTCTTGCCAAAAACGATTTATTATGGTAATATTACGCGCCAAAAAATTTGTCCGTTTTTCCGCGATTGGTTTAGAAAAGGGGACGTTCCTATCTTGCGGCCCTTTTTAACGCTTTTTTCCTGTTACGCTTCGTGCCTTGTTCGTGTACTGGTCGCTCGTTTTAAAACGTCCCGTTTATGACAGGTAGTTGGAACGCGAGATTCCAACATTGTCCCTCCAAGTGTACCACAGCTTATCTGCCTTTAATCACCTTGCGTCATTTTAGCTGTGGCTTCACTTCCTTGTGTGACCTGTCATAAAAACGCGTGCATTTGTTTACATTCTGTCTCCTTATTGCAAACTACCTCGTGGTATGCCGTGATCCCGTGCTGTTTTCCGAACAATTATTTTCCTGTGCCTAAAATCATTGCGTAAGTTATTACAAGCCTGTAACTTGTGCACCGGACATATGTGCACACGATTGCCGAGACGGTGGATCGTTTTACGGCCCTTCCTAACCGAGTGTTTGGCAGTTTCCTCGCAGTTGCTATGCGGTGGTCCCCCCAACGGATAGAAGCTACACTTATATGCTGGTTTTCTAAATCGCCCCACGGCCGCCTCGTCTTGCGGTTTCTCGTGTATCACGGAAGGATCGGACCATTTTGTCACCGGATAGAACCGACGATCGGTCGAAGCATTGTTGCCCACTCTTCCGCCGCGTTCTTCAGCTAAGTGTGCCTTTACCTTTCCGTAAGCTCGGTCGTCTACAACGGGATTAAATACGTTATTTCCTTTTAGATATACATACCGCTGCGGCACCGCAGCCTTGCAAGGCGGTCCCGGGTCGACGGAAAGATCGATTTTCGGTCGAGTGCTTTGTCGCTCGGTGTCCCACTGTTGTCCAGCTCGGCGTGGTCCGTTGCCTACTGCAGGAGGATGTCTTCATGGAGGTGGCATGTTGATCGTCTCGATCATCGCAAGGACCGTAAATGACCCAACCCAAGCTGGTGTTCCAAGCGACCGGTTCACCGTGTTTGCCCTTCACAGTCTTCAACGGTTGTCCCAAATGGCAGTTATCTGCTCCGATGAGTATGCGAGGCACAGCCCGCGAATATGGCCTCACAGGTAGTCCCCTCAGGTGCGGGTACTTGGCGGCCAGTTGAACTACGTCGACTGACTGTGCAGGTAGCGCAAGTTGCTTCACGGTGTGCACGTGTGTCAGTTCATCTGTCGGTGACTCGTCGTAGCCGCACATACGTATTTGCAGCCTCTCCGAATTATCCTCTTCTCTGGTCACTCCTCCCGTCCATTTTAGACTCAGCGGATGAGGTGTGCCAGTTAAACCAAGTTCGTCCCTTAGTCCTTCATCCATGAGTGTCGATGTAGACCCATCAGCAAGAAAGGCGTACGTATCTACACGACCAGCTGGTCCATGAAGAGACACCGGCACGTATTTGAGGATCGCCCCATCATTTGTTCCTGCGTGGGTTAGAACGTTAGCAAAAGACCCCGGATTGTTACCTGTTGGCCCAGTTTGTTGACCCTGGCGGCGGCTGATACCGGATGATGTGTCCTCCGCGTGCAACAGCTAGTAATGTTGAACGCCGTATCCATCTACTCCACACGGTGGAGCACGGCATTTGCCAGCGTGGTAACCGAGGCATTTCCTGCACATCCTTCGCTCGTTCACAAATGCTCTCCTTGCAGCTACGGTAGTTCCCATGAACTTCTCGCACTGTGACAGCGATCCGCAGCTCTCACCGCAGACGACGCAGGCTGGCATCGATTCAGGTATGTCGATCTGTGGAGTCGGGTCACTAACGTTCTTCTCTTGCAGGACTGTCACGTTGCAGTAGGCTGGATATGCTCGCCCCGTGCCGTTCGATTCCATCTGAATTGGTCGAGAGGGCTGGAATCGATCAGGCGGACTTCGACGATTCTGGAACGGTTGGTGTTGGAACTGCTGTCGTTTTGGAAGCGGGTCAGGATGTCGAGGTGCCGTATCGTGTCCCCCCAGGACGGGCGTCATATCAATGACACGGCACAAATCACTCGCCAGCTCACCAATCCACCGTCCAAACTCCATCAACGTTACCTCACGCATCCTTCTTGTGGTCCACGCCCAATCGATACAGATGACTGGTGGCAGCTTCTTCACAAGTTCCTTCAACAACGTTACGTCGTACATATAGGCATGCAGCCCCGACGCCCTAACTGCTCCGAGCAAACGTTTCACAGCGAACCCAAACTCCACCAAGCTGGGCAAATCGTTCATCTTGGGAGCAGCCATACACCTTATTTTCCGTATGACGGACTCAACAATCAAGTCGGGCCTTCCATAGCGAGACTTGAGGGTCTCGATCGCTTCGTTCAACCCGTCCGGGAAAGATAAGAGGTGTCCAACCGCCTCCAACGCGGGCCCGTTTAACGCGTGTTGCAGCCGGGTCACGTTCTCGTCATCCGTATAGCCACAAGCAGCGGTAGTGCGTTCATACGCGGTGATAAATACCGCCCAATCATCCACATTCCCAGAGAAGGTTGGCAAATCTTGAGGTACAGGTTGGCGTGCTGCGATCTGGCTCTGGCTCAAGAAAGTGCCGTGTATCTGCGGCCGTGTGTTGTGCAGTGTTGTGTGTCCCAAGTGCTCCGTATTCCCAAAGTGCTGTGAATTTTCCGGGCGGTTCGCGTACGCTTGATGTGTAGTGTACCCGTACTGTGTCGCGTTCGGTTGTGTCTCGTACCCAAACGATGCAATCCCCCAGGACAATCGCATGGCAATCGGATTGAACGCGCAACATTTTCCATACAATCCGCAGTGTTGCGTTTTCTTCGCGCCAACTTTGCCTGTATTTTCAATGAGCCAAACGATTTTACCCCCTCCTACACGCGATGTATCCTAAAGCACGCTTGTCGCGGCAACGTTCACCACATACACACACATCTCCACACTCAGGGTACGACATCTTCCCTGTTGCTGTTCTGGACTCAGACAAAATTTGTGTTTCTACACTCATTGTTCAAAAAAGTAGTAGCTCTTAGGATCTGAATTTACAAACAAATATCAAAATGTTATGTTCTGCTAATGATATTGCTCTAAATTTAAATGCACTACATTAAGTTTTTACATATCTTTCGTAAAAGTTCGTCAGAGTATGAAAATGTCGATACAATTTGTCATGAATAACTTCAATTTCAAGATTTTCGCGCATAAAATTATGACGCGCGCTGTGTGTGCGGCGGCGTAAGTCGCTACTCGTATAGCCGTCTCGCTTCTTCTTGTGTGTGCTTTACCGTTGCTCACCGCATCAAGAACATTGCTGCTCACACACACGTCGGTCTGCGGCAAACAATTGGAGGGGGAGGATGTGTCGGTTTGCTCCAGAAATCGTGTGTGATTTTGGTGTTCTGGATTTGGTTCCATCGCTGTTTTTTTGGTGAAATTGAAAAGGTAAGAATCATCAACCGATGGTAAAGTGTGATAGTAAGATGATGGTGACTGATGCTTTTTTTTGTTTCTTTTCCTGCTTTCATCCACTGATGGCGTCGAGCATTGCCGAGGATGTGATCGAATGCGGAATATTCTAAACGAGGAGCTTCATTCCGGATTTTGTTTGCAATAAGGTAAGTTATGATAACACACAAAGCATACAAAAAAAGAGTGAGTAATCTTATTCTTAACTTTAATTTCTTCAACAGCGCTGAACTCCTCCTCCAGCTTACAACGAACGGTCAACGGATGAGGAAGGAGAGGAGGGACGGCAAAGGTACACGCACAAACGGGCACACATCAGCCTTGTCGGAGAACGAGAACACGGGAGGGGGAGATCGGCAACGTATAGAGCATCTTCATTTACGCTCCCTCGTGCGTTCGTGCGTGCGTGCGCTCGTGCGTCTATGTGTGTGTATGTGTGTTCATGCCCGCGTGCGTGGCTGTGTGTGTTTTTGCCGCCTAGCATAACGAGATCCTACGGGATCACCTTGCGAAAAACACCAAGAGAGGGGTAGGTGTGTGTGTGTGTGTGTGTGTGTGTGTGTATGTGTGTGTGTGTGTGTGTGTGTGTGTGTGTGTGAGTGTGTGCTTGCATGCGTGCGTGATTGTGTGTGTGGTTTTTGCTGTTTCGCGATCTCCTACGGAATCACCTTGCGAAAACACACGAGGGGGAGGGGTTGGGTGTGAATGTGTGCTTGCCTGGGTGCGTGCGTGGCTGTGTGTGTGTGTTTTTGCGTTCGCGTTCTCCTACGGGATCACCTTGCGAAAAACACCATGGGGAGGAGGAGATTTGTGTGTTGTTTTTTTTTCTTTGCCGTTTTGCACTCTCCCGCGGGTCTCATGTGATCGATTGTTTTTTTTTTTTTTGGTTTTTCAATAAGAAAAAAATCTTTAAAAAATACCAGAGGGGAGGGTGTGTGTGTGAAAAATAATATAAAATATGTAAAACGAAGTTAAAACTGAGTCTGAACTCATTGCAATCCGAAACAAAGTGAGGGGGGTCATAAAATGTAGTACACATGCATGCAACATGTATCGCGCCGCCGCGACGTTTCTCGCTTTCAGCCCGATAGGAGCTTCTAAGGGATTATTTTAATGGGCGCCCAGATAGAGCCCAATGAGACCGAAATCGCATGGATAATGGTACCGCCCAACCAGCATTATCGTGCGATTTTTATGTGTATCTATCATTTTTCTCATTCTAACATTCACACAATTTTTCATTCTGCCTCGCTCTTCTGGGTGTTGGTCTGTATTTGCTTGCGACTTGGCTGTGTCGCATCAACGATTCGCATGTTTCATTTAGCTCATCCCTTTCCATCGTTGGAGCGAAACTCTTGCGTCTCGCTTTTCTGGGACTTGTCCAAATTCGCTTGCTACACCAATCGTTCACGCAAGCGTTCTCCTCTCGCCCGCTCTTTGTATCATTGTACAGGTACTCCCCGATATACGCTATCAATGCGGACCGGAGGCAATAGCGTATCTCGAATATTCAATAGCGAAAGTCGAATTTCGAGGTTTTCAGTCAAATTATAACTAATATCCGTATAACTTTGCATGAAGTGGTAGGTTTTAGCCACTAAACCTACCACTACCGAATGGTTAAAAACCATTTCAAATGGTATAAAATTGAAAAATTCAGTTGAAATTAGATCAAATAACTAAATCAACTAACTAACCAAATAGTTGGAAACCATTTGAAATGGTTTTTAATATTCAACCAAAAGGGAATTTATTTTGCATTTGACATTCGATTTCTAAAATTAGTACTACTTGTTCAAAGAACCGTCAAATTTAGAAAAAAAGCGTATAGCGAAATCGTGTATATCGAGTATGGCGTATATCGGGGAATACCTGTATAGCCACACGAGGAAGGCGCTGCTTCGCGTTCACATGAAAATGTGGTAGTGTGAAATCAAGTTTGCAAGCGGTAGGACGCGTCGGTGTGTGTCCGTTTTTTCTCTCGTGAAACCAGTACGGAAAAACTATTTGGTAAGTACAGTTTTTAATAAAGGGTTATATCAATCTTTATCAAACTGAATTGTATTGATAATTGTGATATAAAATCAATTTCGTTTTTTTAAAGAAATCGTAACACACGCACGAACGGAAGTGAGCACGGACCACAACAGAAGCAATATTCAATTGGTTGGTAAGTATTGTGCTTGACGTTAAATTGAACAGCTGTTGGCAAAATAGTTAATATTTCCTTCTATCCCTAGGAGTGCCGAAAACAGAACAGGAGAGGAAAGAAGGCAGGAACGATTCGATCCTCCAACGTGCTAGCGCCTGGTAGAGGAGAAGCGGCAGGAAGGTAGAGACGAACATCCACCTCGCTAGTGCAGCACGTGGGAGCAGCAAGAGGGAAGCAAGCAGGACGCGTACACACCATTCGACGAAGGCAAAGCTGGAGGAAAGGAAGAACGAGGAGAGAAGGCAGGCAAGACGGGTACGTGTGTATCCCGCACCGGTTTTAGGCAGTGTGAATTGTGTGAGTATGTAAATATGTATGTGCGAGTAAGAAGGTAAAATAAAGAGTGTAAGCATGTGCAGAATGGACAAAAGAGAGTAAGAGTCTTTGTAGGGAGAATGGAGAGAATGAAAGAAATTGAACAATAATGTAGTATACAGAAACTAGATGTATGATACACGCTGTCGCACCGTTGCAGAGACGTGCTCTTTAGTGCTGCTAATGAGCACGATTTGAGAACGTTTTGAGCCCGTTGTTTCTCATACAAAATTTTAAAATGTCGCGCGATAATGTCGGTTGGGCGGGGATGTCTCGCGGATGCGTCGCGTATCCTGCATGGTGCATGTGTGTCGCGTACCCTGCATCCTGTTGTGTTGCGTACATGCCGTGGCCATATTGTATCGTGTGAGGATTTAGTGTGCGTGTGATTCTCGCGTCGGGGTGTTGAACCACAGGATGTTGACCCCGCGAACGGCCATCCTTGTCGCGAATGGGCTGGCGCATGGAATTCTCCATGTCGCGGACCCACCCTTGAAATTCTTTCTCTTTTCGTCCCAAAGTGTTCGGGGGCTGCGCGATGGCGGTCTCGCCAGTTTGCGCTTCCGCAATATCGAGCTTTAGCTGCTCGCGTTCATGCACAATACGCCGTCTGTGCCGCTCCTCACTTTCCCATCGTGCACTTTCAGACGCTGACAGCGTCTCTTCCTCGTCGCGATCTGGATTTGCCGGACCGTTACCACTCGCCTCACCTGTCTTACTCGACGCTCCTTGTTGAGGGGTCTTACTTCCTTCTCGAGGAACGCGCCTCCGGGCGTCATCTTCGAACGAGGTTGGCTGGTACTGCTGCAATTTTTCCGCCTTACTTGCTGCCCACTCGTACACATATTCCACAGTGGAACCTTCCGACGGGGAGAGAGTCTCGCGCAATGCTCCTGGGGTGGACGATGCTCCGCGGGGGCTAGTGTAAACGTTGACACGTTCTGTCCGTGGGACACTCCCTGCGGTAGCCGGCTCTGCACTTAGCATACCTCGCGATTGCTGCTGCTCCATTGCACTTTTTGGTCACAGGCACTTCGACACACACCGCGCGTGATTTATTTTTCCGACTCGCGAAACTACACGACGAACGAGGAATGCCGTACACGAAATCGTTTATTTTGGATTTATCGAACCAAATGTGTTTGGATTTATCGAACCAAATTTTTTGGAATGTTGGGAACTAAAACCAAAGCGGATGAAATCTCTTGCCAAAACGATTTATTATGGTAATATTACGCGCCAAAAAATTTGTCCGTTTTTCCGCGATTGGTTATGAAAAGGGGACGTTCTTATCTTGCGGCCCTTTTTAACGCTTTTTTCCTGTTACGCTTCGTGCCTTGTTCGTGTACTGGTCGCTCGTTTTAAAACGTCCCGTTTATGACAGGTAGTTGGAACGCGAGATTCCAACACCAAGAAAACAATAACCCTACAATGCTTTATTAAAAATCACCTTTTGTACAATTTCGCTCCTGGCATAAACAGCTACACCTCCTGTATGACGTGAGTGGGACAAACAGGACACAACCTTATAACCATTAATATGAAACTGCTGAAATGCTTCTTCCTCAATGACATGAGTTTCAGAGATTAAGACCAGCAACGGTTGAACTTTCTCTACTGTCTCGTCCAACTACGCCATGTTTCGTGAAAGACTGGCTACATTGAAATATAAAATCTCTCTGAACCGTCCTAACTCCTCCCCTACCTGCTATTGAGAAAGTTGCATACGCCTTTCTATCTGTTTTTTAAACATCGGACAATTATAATCATTGGCCGCATGTCTTACATCTAGTTTAAGGTTTCTAGCAGAGTTTGCTAACACGCAATTCACACATTTCAAAGAAGATGAAGTACATTCAAACGTTTTGTGTTCATCACCACATTTTGAACAAGCTTGTTTATTCTTGCACTCGGTGCTCTTGTGATTAATTTGACCACAACCATAACACCTCATAACATGCACGGATTTCGAAATTTTACAATCAAATCCCACATTCAGCAACACGGCCAAAGCCGTTCCTTCTGTATAAAAAAATCCCACATTTATTTTTCCTAATTTTGCCAGACATAGGGCAGACTCATAATCAATTTCCAAGACCGCATTATATTTTTGGTACTTGAAAATTTTATTTTCAAACATTCCTATGACCTTGACCTGTTTCCAGGGTATTCCCTCATTTTGAGATTTTAAAAGATCTACTAAATGTGAGTCAGTGTATTTTTCGCTCATCCCAATTATCTTTACACGTGACAATGGTAAATCCGTTGCATACTCATCTCCCAAAATGTGTTCTACTTCTTTCCTGAGTTCATCTAATTTAACCTGAGCAGAACATTGAACAAACACCTGACCGTCCTTGCCGTTACGGAATTCCCACACCTGCTGCTTCCTTGGATCCAGCTTAGCGCGAAGGTCAGCTCTTGTCTTATCACAAGATTGACCCACCTTTGGTACAATAACCAGAGTCTTACTATTCTTATTTTTGTTTGCTAAAATGGGTCCAGTAACCTTGTCAGAAATCTTGGGCGTCGAATTAACATTCCCCGTGTCAAAACGATTAATAATGGTTTGAACATTACTGTTCCCACTATTCGTCCTTTTTCTTTTCTTAGTCACTGTAGCCCAACTTTCATCCTCTACTGTTTCTCTGGCCTTAGTATCGTCAAAGGTTGCACGCAAGGCTTCCTTTGCCGGCTAAAGAGTAGAGAAGGCCCCGGGAATGTTGTACGATAGCCAGGTGAGGGCATTGCGTAGCACATACGCAAACCCCGATATCGTGTATGCGGATTGCATAAGATTTGGCGTATAACGATTGAAATGTAAATTTAAATTTTCGTTGGCGGTTATTTGCTTGAAATGTTTCGATTTTAATTGAAATTTATACTTTGACTACCATTTCTAGTGATTAGGATTATAATAAAAAAATAAAAAGAGAACAGCAAAGCCATTTTGCTCCAGTACCTATTATTTTTTCATAATCTCTTTACTTAAACTCTAGTGAAGTTTGACGCTGAGTTACTTTCCTGTGGCTGTAAGATTGCTTTTTGCGTAGGATGTATGCAGTAAGATGACTAAGTTTTAAGTTCTTTGAGCAGAAAGGAAAGATTAATTTTTATTTCGTTACTTTCCGATGCTTCTGGGAAAATTTCAATATATACCGCTATAACAATGTCACGACATTTTCTCGCTCAGAATTGTTCAGCTTAAATAAAAATAAAAATTTAATTTGGTTTTTTGCTATAAAATTAATTCTTTTTTAAAAGCGTTCCGTTAATATTCGTGTATCAAAAAAGTTATTTTTGAAATAAAGATTTTTGGACTAAACAGACTCACACATCACGCAGTCTTAGTATCACATAGCCCAGGAGTCTCCTAACTTTTCAATTCGCGGGCCGCATTGCTTCGCAAATAACGTTGTTGAGGGCCATTTTGACGTTACTTTTGGTAATGAGAATGTTTATCAACGATGTTACCCTCGCTTTACCTCCCGACAGTATCAGTCTGTTTGCCGACGACGCAAAAATTGTTGCGCCTATTCACAACACAAGTGATTGTACATTCCTGCAAGACTGCATCGAAATTTTCTGTTCGTGGTGCAAGCGTAATGGACTGACTATCTGCATCGAGAAATGCTACTGTGTGTCTTTTAGTCGATGCAGGAGCCCAGTCACTGGTACCTACTTCATAGACGGCACTGCAATTAATCGACAAAATCATGCCAAAGACCTGGGCGTTCTGCTTGACTCTAGTTTGAACTTTAAACAGCATATTGATGACGTTGTAGCCAGAGGAAATCAATTACTTGGCGTGGTTATCCGGATAACTAATGAATTCCGCAACCCCATGTGCATCAAAGCTGTGTACACCTGTATCGTTCGTTCGATTCTGGAATATTCGTGCGTAGTCTGGAGCCCAACTACCGCTTCTTCAATTGCTCGACTTGAGGCGATTCAACGTAAGCTCACGAGATATGCCCTACGCCTACTTCCCTGGCAGGATCGCAATAATCTTTCTCCGTATGCTGCGCGGTGCCGTCTTCTAGGCCTTGAACTTCTTTCGGTCAGAAGACGCAATGCACAGTGCTCTTTCATCGCTGGATTGCTAAATGGCTCTATCGACTCATCGCCTTTGTTGCATCTATGCACCATCCCGAACACTTAGGTCTAGAGAAACTCTACGGCTCGCTCAACCCCGTTCCAGCGCTGGTCGGTCTGACCCTATGTTCCGCATGTCGGATGTCTTCAATACTGTCTCGGATTGCTTCGACTTCGACATCTCGACTCAGTGCTTCAAGGAACGTCTCCGGCTTTTGCCGTGGCCGCAGTGAATTGTGATGCAAATCTTGTTTTTGCTATGTATTTTTTTTTTTATTGAACTGTTACATCTTAATTAGGCCATATGGCCCGTTGAAGATTAAATAAATAAATAATAACAATAATAATAATAATAATGAGAACGTTTAAATCTCGTTTTCATGTGAATATACTTAATGAATATTTAAAAAAACTGCATTTTCTTTTATAGTACCTTGATTTTTGGCATGGTTTAGCAAAAATTAAAAATTTGATGAAAATTGTGAAATTAATCAGATATTTACATTATCCTTTGCAACATCACCGCGGGCCGCATTATAGGCTCTCGAGGGCCGCATGCGTCCCGCGAGCCGTAGTTTGGAGACCCCTGACATAGCATGATGGTCAGTAAGTATCGCAAGATCCACCGATGTTGCATCAACAGATAAACAAAAAGGAAAACCACTGCACTTGTTAGCTCCATGTCTGGTCACAACCCATTATGGTGTCAGGATCAGTTTCAGTTCTGATATATAATTGGAATCAGTTCCAGGGCCACTATGGGTTAGTCAGTTCTAGAAACGATAGAAAAAGCTTCCAGGATAAATATTGGGCCAGGATCATTTCCAGGACCGATATGTATTCAGTGTAAGTTTATGGAATGAGTTCGGGATCAACTAATCGACTTTGGTAGTACGATCGGTATGGGGTTAGTTCCAAAACCGGTACAGGTTTGGTAGCATTTCTAGGACCGGTATGAGACCAAAATCTGTACCGGGACAGGTGTCGGATCTGATAAAATTAAAAAAACTGTTTTAGCGTCATAATCAGCATCAGTAAGTGGGCCTCATGAGTATTTTGTATTTTAGAGGCACATGGGAAATGCGTTGTTTAAAATGTGCACACCCTAATACCTTTTATAATTACTCTATTAATTATATTACGTAGCTCAGTGACTAGTGCAGTTGAAAAAAGAAAATGAATAAAAAACTAATTTATGGTATCCTTATGAAATAGTCAATAAATCGCTGTTATAATTTAAATGATATAACAAAACGAAAATGTTTAACACAAAGGTTTATTCTTCTACATACAGTCATGTTGATATTTCTTATTGTGATCTGTTTTGAATAGTGTTAAATTCTGTATCTCACTCCCTTTGTTACCAGTTTTGATTTGAATTTTCTGTTAATGAAAATGACTGTCAATGTTTCAGTAAATTTTGTTTGTTTATGGAATGTATGTGTCAGCCATGGTTAGTTAAACAAAAATTAAGACTAACATAAAAAAAAAACAGACTGGTCTTAAGAAATAGAAACAAAAGGTGATTCGATGTGAAGTATGTGAGTTCAAGGAGGCATGGAAGTCAAAAAGATGGAAGAGCTTATTGAAACGTCGAAGATAGACAAAAAACGGATCAAAAGACTCGCCATTCGTTTTAGCACAGCTGCCACATTGTTTAAAATATTAATTCATTCCTAGTTTTTCAATAAAAACATAAAAATCATTTTTGAGCTCCATTGCTAACTGGAGCATGATTTAAATTGAATAAAGCATCGAGTGACCCGGTAAATTGAGCAATTCTTAACCGACGAAAGATCGATGCCTAGCGCTTAGTTTGTGTAGTGCTAGATATTTGATTTAGATTTGAAAACAACATCTCACTTTCGAATGAAAAATCAATGCTCTAAAGTGAGACAAACGAATGTGAGTTTGTTTTTTTTAAGCAGTCATGTTATTTTTTTTTTGTAGTCATTTATTTACACTATTACAGTATTTCCTACGGTTTATCGAATCTTCCTCTTCTTCTTTGGAACAACAACCGTTGTCGGCGAAGGCTTGCCTGTACCACTCATAGATTTGGCTTTCTGTGACACATTGATTACCATCACAGGTTACTCAGTCTTATGTTTGGGGACACGGTCCATTCAGGGCTTGAACCAATGACGGACATGTTGTTAAGTCGTACGAGTTGACGACTGTATCACCCGACCGGCCCCGGTTTATTTGTTGGTTCCCATAATTTTTTGGGCTCGTCTCACGATTTATTCGTCATATCTTTTATATGTTTGGTTTGTTCCCACAATTTGTTGGTATCGTCCGATTTATTTTTTAAATTATTTGTTTAATTGTTACGGCCCGGCCGATACGGCCTATGTCCGATTAGACATCAATACAATTGAACCATGCAAAGGGTGCAAACGCTCTGGGCGTGTTTGAGCGACACATCCTCCGGACCGTCTTTGGCGGTGTGTTCGAGCATGGAGTGTAGAGGAGAAGGATGAACCACGAGCTTGCTGAGCTGTACGGCGAACCGAGCATCCTGACGGTGGCGAAAGCTGGCAGGATACGATGGCTGGGGCATGTCATGAGGATGCCCTACTCATGCCCCACCAAGAAGGTGTTCGACAGCGATCCCTAGTTCGGCATAAGGCGCAGGGGAGCACAGCGAACTCGATGGCTGGACCAGGTGAAGCGAGATCTGACGGAGATCGGGTGTCTGCATGGATGGGAGGCTGCAGCCAGGGACCGAGCATCCTGGAGAATTGTTGATCCTGGAGAATCATGGTCGCTTCGGGCTGTGCTTTTGTTCCCCGTTTCGATTATTTATCGCGTAGGGAGAGGGGGATGGAAATAATACAATGATTTTGACACATATCTCTCATCATCTTTTGTGTAAAGCAACGGTTTGCATAATGGTCCAAAATTATTTTCTTTTGTAAACTTTTTGCCATCACTTCATTATGGGTTTGCGCAATTTTTAAAATTTTTGAGACTGTCAAAGGATTAAACATATCATTCTTTATCTTCTTCTGTTTGGTGTATTGACCTAAAAGGTAATACTTGCTTAAAAGAGCTTTGGAGATATGTTAAGTATTACGCAGCCGGATACTTTGTCCTTAATAGAGCGCCTACCACAACTATATGAACAGTCGTATTGCGCGATTTGCGGAAAATCCGTAAGAGATAAATAAAAACAATTAATGTATGAGATTTGCTGAATACTATTTCACATATTTGTAGATTTTTTTATTTTTAAAACATTTTTACACGACTTATTACGAAAAAAACAAATGTATGGTCGTACCATAACTATAAAGATACTTCAAAAAACATGTTTTTTGTGCTAACTAACGCATTTAAAAATCGTTCAAAAATATAAATAACATAAGTGTCGATTATCTGATTCAAACGGAAAAGTATCAAACAAAACCGCGCTACACGAACTGAAACAAAATCGGTATTGCACAAGCTTGTTAGAGACTTCTTTCGTTGACTCGAAACATTGCTACCAAATAGATCTGAAATGGATTTGTTTGCCAAAACAAATTGCAACGCGTAACGCAGGAAGTATCGTACCAATTTAAAATTATTTCTACGTGTGGCATATTGTTTAAATGTGTTTGGCAATGTCATGAAAAGTAGCGCTTGTGGTATGATTCTCCAATCTCTGTGTGTTTTGTTATTCCAAAAAAAATCCCTTCTGAATGTAATTACATGCAATACGTTTGATTTAAGAATATGTATTTAATAGTTAAACCATAAAACTGAACGATTTCCTTAGCATTAACCTGACGGAAAGCTGTTGGACAAAAAACGGTCTCCGTTTGAGTCAGGTAATGCAAATGACCTTCGTTCACTTAGATATATCAAACCAAAGACAAATCGAGTTCTCTAACATGGATCATAATAGAAAATGAGCATTTTTGATACTTTTGAGTCACATAATTGGCCCTATACTCTCGACAGGTTTAACAGAAAAATATATTTTAACGATTTTAAGAAGTTTTTATTATAATTTTTAACGTAGGTTTTACGAGTTTTATAAGAATAATTATCAAAATTATTTTTCGAATAAATAAAAAAAAAATTCTTTACGTGTATTGTACTGAAACAATCAAAATATGTAAACATTTTTTTTAATATTTTTTAAATGGCCATGAGAACCATCAATCAATTAGTGAAGTATTTAGCGTTCAATCAAATTAGTGAATAACGGTTCTAAACTGATTCGATCAAACAAAAGCAAAACAAAAACCTCAGCAGCGATTTTTTGGCAGAATCTAATAATTTCCCTTTGTCACATACATATTTAAGGAATGTAATCCTAGCCCGATATTTTTTCCCCATTTATCTACGATTGGTTAAACGTAGTAATTTCTAACACTCTTTTAATATTTCGCGCTACGTTCGAGGGGCAGCAACAACGACTACACAACAAGGTGTTTGTTGCTCGGGTTACCCCAACTCGAGAACCGAATACGAAATGCTAGGCTGGCTTTTATCGTTGGGCTTCTCAACGGTAGCATTGATTGTCCGGCTTTGCTTTCGTCGATACAGCTATACGTGCCTGCAAGAACCCTCCGCCCTCGGGCGATGCTGGCCATCCCAGAGACAAGGACCGCCTTCGCCTCTCGAGACCCGTTTTTGCGTATATGTCTTGCTCTGAATGCGGCATCTGATGCGTATGAGCCCAGCATGACGATAGCAAATGTGTTGAGTCGCATTAATTTGCTTCGCGCATCTCGCCAGAATCTTTAGCGCCCTTGTTATTGTTGTGTAAAGTGTGTGACTATATATGTTTTATTGTACTCTTATCTATATCGAGTGGGCTTATGAGGTCCGTCGATCATTGTAAAAAATAACCAAAAAACAAATATATTTATAAAAAGGACGATGATTGTTTTAAAAAAACATGAGTCCGCTGTTAGTTGGTTATGCTAATCTCGTAACGAAGAAGAGTCAATAAATAGGATTTTTTATGTACAGTTCGACAACAAAAAACCATTTTGTTCTTTTTTACTTACAGTGTATAACAACTGTAGTGGAAATCATTTTTAATTTTTAAGTAAATTTAAAAAAACGACGACATTGCTTTAGCCTGGAAACCATTTCACTTGTATCCCGTTCAATTAAATAGAAACATAAAAAATAGAAACAAATGAAGTAAGAAGGATAAAGGAGAAGCAGATCACAAAATTGCTTCTCTGTGATTGGCTACACTGGACCCCCTCTATCTTGTGATGAGCTTTATAAAATATAGTTTTTTTTTTAAACTTTAAAACCACTAACGCTTGTGCAGCAGCGCGATGGTCATATATACGAAGAAACGATGAACGATGGAAAAGGATCGATGTAACAAAATAAAAAAAAATATATAAAAAAACGATGAGCGCGCTTGACGCAATACTAGCCTGTGCCGTATTACTTGCACAGAAAGAAAATGTGCATCAATCAGCAGGAGGATCCAGCTACTAAAATTATATTTGGGAATGAAGCCATAATCACGGTACGAATAAATGCATTTATGTGATCTTGGAAATGTTATGTTTTATATTTAATATTTCTTTTGTTATTTACAAAATGTGCAAAGTACGTTGAAAATTACAACGTTATTATTAAAATAAAATACGTCAATTAATGAATAAATACATATATAAATCCATCACTCAATCCAAAACTCGAACTGCCTGAGAGCGAGAGAACAGTACGATGTGTAGTTCGTGTATAATTCGCCAATAAAAAGTAAAACGTTTTATGTTCTATTATTTAATCTGTTTTTTTTTTTTTACAAAGTTATTATCTATTAAGTTACACATTACATTCAGTTCGGATTGTTGATCTCGTTGTTGTATTGTGGACTCGAATGACCTTCTAATTGTTTTCCTCTACAGCCGGGATTCCTCTCCCTACCTACCGGTACCGAGACGGCGGGCACTCATGCTCGTCAGCCGATGAGAGATTTCTCTCTCGGAAAGCGCACCAAAGCGGAACAGCGGAATAACGCATCCAACACAACTGTAGCAGGTGGAAATCTTAAGGACGAATTTCGGATTAAAAAAAAAATAAAAATTACCACGCAGTGTCTGCAGACATTTTTTTCAAATCACGTCACGTTCGAACCATCGATCGCACTTTTATTATCTAATAGTAATATCACGGTCGTGGGGTTGAGGCAGATTCTGTTTCCGAGTTGCGCGATTGGGCGCCCATCGGCGTCAGCAGATTGGTCGGTGGAGGGCGGATCATTCGACGGGCATGGCGTTGGGTGACCGATCGTGTCGTTGACGGTGCCGTGCTGTTAGCTCAACGCGAGCCCCAGATGTTGAACCTTACGCTGTGCTGTAACTGTGCTGATCGTGCAATCGGGCTGTGAGTTCACAGCTTTGTTCTTCGGGCAGCATACCACCGATGATTCGTACGACGCGTGCTGACATTTGTCGCAACAATAGAAATAGGTCGCTGGGGCCTGGTAGAAGAAATAATATGGCACGTTAATGGTTAGAATTACTAATCATGTGCTATGAAGGACTCACAATATTTACGATGTTACGATTCCGATACCGCAGTAGAGGAAGAAAACGATGAGCAGCTTAGATGAAGTATCTGTAAGCAATATAAAAGAAAATGTGTCATATATTGTGACTACAAGAGCAATTGTTTTTCTTATTTTTAGTATTAACCACGTACCGTTTGCCACTCACTCCGCACGCCGCATACATCATATAAAACCGTCCTTGGTGAGAGTGTCGACAGGACATGGTTCTGAGATGGATTGGTGGTTCGATGTCGCACATAAAAGTTACTGAAAAAAATAGTTACAATAATTAGTTTGTTACAAAATGGAACGTAAGTATTATTGTAACCTACCTTTGTTTTGCTGCAAGCAAAACTATAAATGTATCCGTTGATCGACAGCAAAACGGTGATCTGAAACGACAAACAAAAAACACAACACCCCCGCCCCAGTTGGTATACAATTGTTGCACATTTTGTGCAACAGTTGTAATCCAGCCAGCACCACGTGGAGGTTGGGGTCGGAGTTCTGAAAATGTGTGAGCATGATTATTTTAATCGTGCTTAAAACACTTCTCAGCATTTGCTAGCCACCTTGAATGATAAAATGTGATTAAAATAGTCGTAAAAAAATAAATGGATCTTGGTCCCTATGCTGGTCCTAAGCTGGGCCTACTCAGCTTTTAAGGCGAGCAGAATGCTTTCAAAAACATTCGTACTACACCGTTTGAACTCGTACTCTCTGATGTACGAGATCAACGTCTTCTTGTTTGTTCCCTTGCTCCTCAAAAATGGCTTAATTTTACCCCATAAATTTTCTATAGTCTGTGTATGAATTTCCCTATCTTCTGGATTTAAAAAGCTAACTGAATGATTTACCTTTTTATGCACGTATCCATAATCCTCGAGAGTGTCGTATGCTCTCCAACAATCGGTCATGATTGTGGTGCCCCAATCAACACTCTCGAGGATTAGGTCGTGCAAATTTTCCCTAGTTCTCCTACCGACTATCTCTAAGAAAATTTCCTTATTTTCCCTACAAATACCCCCTACCAACCATAGCTCCCCAGTCCTTGGCAATCGGCCTCGGTTGTACTTACGTTTTACGATGAGGGACTCGTCGATCTCCACCGTTAGTCCTGGGCCTCCTATCAGCCGCCTATTCTCCTCAACATACGCACTACATTTTTCCCTAAGCAGCTTAAACCATTCGTTAACCGTTTTGCGGCTAACACCTGACTCGGCCCTAGTACGCTTCACGTGCGAGTTTTGCGACCACTCGAAGGTAATGCGGAGAAGTTGTGCAAGCGACAATCTCGAGTTTTGGAACACACTACCCTTTCGGATAGAGCATTCCGAACCTTCACAATTGTCGTTTGCACAAATCCATTTGTACGCATTTCTTCTTTGCGTACCTCGCAAAACCATCGAGTGGTGGCACTTCTCACATTCCTGTTCTGTCCTTAACAATCCTGCATCCTGCATCAGTCGCACTACCTGTTGCCTATCCTGCGTTAAAACCGCTAACTGCCCTATCGACTTAACCTGGCTAAGCTCGCTCATTTCTTTGTCTAAATTTCTTTGCTCTTCACTTTTATAAAATCAAATTTTTGATAACTGCTGAATAAATCACCGCTATGATTTTCAAATTTCCTAAACAATAAAAAAAATCGCACAAAACACCAAAAACACAGTTTAACACCAATCCAAAAACCACCTTTGCTCGCGATGCTTTGGCTGTGATTTATTGGTGAAGCACAACCGATTGTTTACATTGTGGTTTAACGGTTTAGCTGTCAAAACATGCAAATGACCCTATTGCCCCAACTTTAACCCCCGGGGAATTAACTGATAAAGCACATACCACCCACACGAACAAATAATTTATTATTTGCGTTAAAGTTAAAGTTCCACGTTTAAAATTTAAATGCATTGGAAAAAATATGTTCTATTCAAATTACCGTATAAAATAAAATTACGATCGTAATTTTATCAGTTTATCAGTTAATTTATCAGTTAATTACCCGGGGGTTAAAGTTGGGGCAATAGGGTCATTTGCATGTTTTGACAGCTAAACCGTTAAACCACAATGTAAACAATCGGTTGTGCTTCACCAATAAATCACAGCCAAAGCATCGCGAGCAAAGGTGGTTTTTGGATTGGTGTTAAACTGTGTTTTTGGTGTTTTGTGCGATTTTTTTTATTGTTTAGGAAATTTGAAAATCATAGCGGTGATTTATTCAGCAGTTATCAAAAATTTGATTTTATAAAAGTGAAGAGCAAAGAAATTTAGACAAAGAAATGAGCGAGCTTAGCCAGGTTAAGTCGATAGGGCAGTTAGCGGTTTTAACGCAGGATAGGCAACAGGTAGTGCGACTGATGCAGGATGCAGGATTGTTAAGGACAGAACAGGAATGTGAGAAGTGCCACCACTCGATGGTTTTGCGAGGTACGCAAAGAAGAAATGCGTACAAATGGATTTGTGCAAACGACAATTGTGAAGGTTCGGAATGCTCTATCCGAAAGGGTAGTGTGTTCCAAAACTCGAGATTGTCGCTTGCACAACTTCTCCGCATTACCTTCGAGTGGTCGCAAAACTCGCACGTGAAGCGTACTAGGGCCGAGTCAGGTGTTAGCCGCAAAACGGTTAACGAATGGTTTAAGCTGCTTAGGGAAAAATGTAGTGCGTATGTTGAGGAGAATAGGCGGCTGATAGGAGGCCCAGGACTAACGGTGGAGATCGACGAGTCCCTCATCGTAAAACGTAAGTACAACCGAGGCCGATTGCCAAGGACTGGGGAGCTATGGTTGGTAGGGGGTATTTGTAGGGAAAATAAGGAAATTTTCTTAGAGATAGTCGGTAGGAGAACTAGGGAAAATTTGCACGACCTAATCCTCGAGAGTGTTGATTGGGGCACCACAATCATGACCGATTGTTGGAGAGCATACGACACTCTCGAGGATTATGGATACGTGCATAAAAAGGTAAATCATTCAGTTAGCTTTTTAAATCCAGAAGATAGGGAAATTCATACACAGACGATAGAAAATTTATGGGGTAAAATTAAGCCATTTTTGAGGAGCAAGGGAACAAACAAGAAGACGTTGATCTCGTACATCAGAGAGTACGAGTTCAAACGGTGTAGTACGAATGTTTTTGAAAGCATTCTGCTCGCCTTAAAAGCTGAGTAGGCCCAGCTTAGGACCAGCATAGGGACCAAGATCCATTTATTTTTTTACGACTATTTTAATCACATTTTATCATTCAAGGTGGCTAGCAAATGCTGAGAAGTGTTTTAAGCACGATTAAAATAATCATGCTCACACATTTTCAGAACTCCGACCCCAACCTCCACGTGGTGCTGGCTGGATTACAACTGTTGCACAAAATGTGCAACAATTGTATACCAACTGGGGCGGGGGTGTTGTGTTTTTTGTTTGTCGTTTCAGATCACCGTTTTGCTGTCGATCAACGGATACATTTATAGTTTTGCTTGCAGCAAAACAAAGGTAGGTTACAATAATACTTACGTTCCATTTTGTAACAAACTAATTATTGTAACTATTTTTTTCAGTAACTTTTATGTGCGACATCGAACCACCAATCCATCTCAGAACCATGTCCTGTCGACACTCTCACCAAGGACGGTTTTATATGATGTATGCGGCGTGCGGAGTGAGTGGCAAACGGTACGTGGTTAATACTAAAAATAAGAAAAACAATTGCTCTTGTAGTCACAATATATGACACATTTTCTTTTATATTGCTTACAGATACTTCATCTAAGCTGCTCATCGTTTTCTTCCTCTACTGCGGTATCGGAATCGTAACATCGTAAATATGGTGAGTCCTTCATAGCACATGATTAGTAATTCTAACCATTAACGTGCCATATTATTTCTTCTACCAGGCCCCAGCGACCTATTTCTATTGTTGCGACAAATGTCAGCACGCGTCGTACGAATCATCGGTGGTATGCTGCCCGAAGAACAAAGCTGTGAACCCACAGCCCGATTGCACGATCAGCACAGTTACAGCACAGCGTAAGGTTCAACATCTGGGGCTCGCGTTGAGCTAACAGCACGGCACCGTCAACGACACGATCGGTCACCCAACGCCATGCCCGTCGAATGATCCACCCTCCACCGACCAATCTGCTGACGCCGATGGGCGCCCAATCGCGCAACTCGGAAACAGAATCTGCCTCAACCCCACGACCGTGACATTACTATTAGATAATAAAAGTGCGATCGATGGTTCGAACGTGACGTGATTTGAAAAAAATGTCTGCAGACACTGCGTGGTAATTTTTATTTTTTTTTTAATCCGAAATTCGTCCTTAAGATTTCCACCTGCTACAGTTGTGTTGGATGCGTTATTCCGCTGTTCCGCTTTGGTGCGCTTTCCGAGAGAGAAATCTCTCATCGGCTGACGAGCATGAGTGCCCGCCGTCTCGGTACCGGTAGGTAGGGAGAGGAATCCCGGCTTTAGAGGAAAACAATTAGAAGGTCATTCGAGTCCACAATACAACAACGAGATCAACAATCCGAACTGAATGTAATGTGTAACTTAATAGATAATAACTTTGTAAAAAAAAAAAAAACAGATTAAATAATAGAACATAAAACGTTTTACTTTTTATTGGCGAATTATACACGAACTACACATCGTACTGTTCTCTCGCTCTCAGGCAGTTCGAGTTTTGGATTGAGTGATGGATTTATATATGTATTTATTCATTAATTGACGTATTTTATTTTAATAATAACGTTGTAATTTTCAACGTACTTTGCACATTTTGTAAACAATAAAAGTTTTCTACGAATATGTACATACATGCTGTTTTGATCGTCATTTGCTAATCATAAAATATTTAAAAAAAATAAGCATAAAATATAAAACATTACATTTTTAAGAAAATATACATTAATTCATTCTTTTCATTATTGTGACAACATTCGTAAATATAATTTTAGCATCTCGAGCCTCCTGAGTAGTACTGCACAGGACAGTGAAACGTCTCTCGCGAGCGCCTTGGACGATACATTCGCAGTTAAATTATTTTTTTATGTCATGCGTAGAGACTTCGAAATGTTCGGACATCTAGCTATCGAGGAAAAACATACGCAAATTTCACATGATGGGTCACCGGAATCGCACCCACGGCTCGGAATCGCTTCCGAGCATTGCTACTCCGGCTCCGATTTCGAATAATTCAAACCGTCGATTCCGCCCGGAGCCGTCGGAGCCGTCTGGAGCCACTAGTCGACAGCTGGAGCATTCGGAGCCGTCCGGAGCTGTCGGAGCCGTCGGCGCCGTCCGGAGCCGTCCGGAGCCTTCGGAGCCGTTGGAGCCGTTGCAGCCGACGGAGCCGTCGGAATTGTCCGGAGCCGTCGGAGCCGTCGGAAGCGTTGGATTTATGCATATGATTATCCTCGATGGAAAGAAGCGACGCAATTTCTTTTGCGCTAACAAATCAAAGGTGGTTCTAAAGAACATACGTAACACCTTTTAGAAAACACAATGGATCAGTTTTTGACCCCAATTTGAAAACAGCATCAAGCAGTCTTCTGAGTTGCACTCCTTACACAAGAAAGGATTACGTTATGTGGAGAAAACATTCGTTTCAATTAGGTCTAACGCCGTTCAACGCTGGGTGATGTGATCTATGTGATATGATTTGGATAACGTATGAGTTGGAGTGATGAGTTCTTTCTTTCTGAGTGATGAGGCAATTTCTTTGACCTGTACATAAATGCTCGCCTCACGAGTTAACGAGCAGTACGAGATGTTACAAGCCGTAGGTTATCCAGCCTCAGCTACAGCTGTATTACCTATTTTAGCGGAACTTGGGGCAAGTGTGCCACCTTAATCATGTCAAGTTATAACTCACTAAAACGTGTTTTTCAAAAGCCGATTTAAATCTCATAACCATTTTACATCTATTTCCTCACTTATAAATGAGTTTCGCTTGAAAAACGTGGAAACAAAATTGTTTTTGAAGCGTTTTAAAAAGGGTCCAAAAAGACGTTGTTTTTTGGGCTATGGGGCAAGAGTGCCACTCGTATGGGGCAAGAAGGCCACCTGGTTAAAATAACCGTATTTCTTAGATAATTGGAAATTATTACGTTTGTACCACTAGTGTATGTATTCCTACATGTATTTAGTCAACAATGAACCCTTTTGACCATCAACTGTACCACAATATGGTTTTTTTACTGTTCTGTTTTTCTGGCGTGGAATCCGCTCACAATAGCGCACCATTCCGCAGCACGCTACAACAATGTTTACATTTTTGACAGCTCGCGCCTATGAAAGATGGTGGCACACTTGCCCCAAACAGAGATGGCACACTTGCCCCAAAAGTTGTAACTTTTTTGAAATTGAATTTTTCAGTGACAAAAAGAAAGTTTTTTTCAACTAACCCCACAAAAAATTTCACGTCTTCTCAGCTATACGGTGGTGTAAATATTTTCTCGGTTGATTGTTCGCATGATTTTTGAGAGCTTATTTGGTTGGATTAAAAAATTATAATATTCTGCTCAATTTTGAAACTCAATATAAATCAGTTCAAAACAATGGGAAATATCGATTGATCTATATGAAATTCGGCTCAGTATACCTAGTCATTGGAAAGGAACCAACTGTATACACAATTGATCATTAAACTAAAGTTTTTAAGGAAAAATGCTAGGTGGCACTCTTGCCCCGTATGGCACACTTGCCCCAAATTCCGCTATATCGGTTATGCGGATTAAGTGATCGAACGCTACGTATTCGGCGTTTGTAAAAACTGCTTTGAGACCAAACGCTCCATTGGATCACCATCTTAATCTACCGGGCAGTTAAAATAAGGATGACGAATCTTTATAATCAGCTGCTGTGAGCCAAGATAAGAAAAACTGTGACATATTCATATAGCGCTATTTGTTATATATAGCCTTTATGACCAATTTGATTCGTAAGTATCCACCCATCCAGTTTGCATTATGGACCATGTATAAATATTTTCGTGTTTGGCCTGTTTCCATGTTTTTTTGAAAAGAGTTTTGCTTTACCAATACAATCGTCCAAGTTAAAAAAAAAAAACCACTTGTCACACAGCAATGTATATTCACACCTACATCCTAAAAAGAACAAAGGTAAATTATTGCTTGATAGCGAAAAATTAACCACGGTACTTATCGTCACTCAAGTGTCTCACTTTGTGTGGCGTGTAAGGTTTGTTGTAGAAAATGTTGTAGCCGCAAGCGTTTTTATGCGATTATTAAGAGGAATGACTATTTGTCACCATAAAGTTGAATGAAGGTATCACGAATTGTGATTACATTGATACATTGATACAGTCATTTTCGGGATTAGTTCAACCGCTTCAGTTCTGAACAAACTTGATTTAGATGATCAGCCTCAACTTTTATAATAAATTGACGATCGGGTGTTTAATTTGGGAGTACGTAATTATCTGCAAGTAAACGAGGAATATTTTACCAGATGCAATCAAATAGGGCATTATATAACTTAGTTTATAATGTATAAAGCGCTTCTGAATTTGATAATTTGCAATGTTTACACAGCAAACGATTTTATAAACAACAATGGTGCTATGCTGTCAATTCGCACAGTGGTATCACAGATCAACCAATTCAGTTGGCGCGATTATCCGGGCCCGTACCCGAACGTTCGTTTTTAAACATAATAAATAAATACCGCTTAAGCGAAGAAAAAGATATTCCTATCTATTTTCAGTTATTTTCTCTAATATCTAACTCTCAGTAGGAAAGACAAAAGCATCAACACATTGGGAAAGTCTGCAACCGAATACGATTTAAACGCCATAATGATGATTTTTTTTCAAATGTGAAAAATTTCATGAAAATTTATGCGAAATATTTCAACCGCTTCAAACCCTTAGGCGCCGATGGCTATGCTATGCGCATAGCACAAAAATCATGCCCGAACAAAAAAAAAGATGGCCGACACCTGCCGTACTTTTTGCTCACTTGCATCCAAGTTGTGTGCAAGCAAAACTTGTAGGGCCTTCTCTACTCTTTAGCCCCTTTGCCTTATTTGAGCATTCTACCGCACTCAAGCTTTCACGCAATGTTTGCTCCAATTTGCGTTCCACTTGTGCGCAGAGCTCAGTTTTTAGAGTCTCGATTCCCTTTTCCAAGGCACTCGATATCCATACACTCATATTCAACTCCAAATTTTTTATGGATTGTGTAAGTAAATCGTTCGATCCACTCACATCTACATCCATACCCGCTGTAATGAGTTAGGCAATAGCTACGGTCGCCATAATAATAATAATAACATTAATAATAATAATATTAACAATAACAATAACAATAATAATTATAATAATAATAGTAATGATAATAATACTAATATTAATAATAACAATAATAATAATATTATTAATAATAACAATAATAATATTATTAATAATAACAATAATAATAATAATAATAATAATAATAAAAATAATAATAATAATAATAATAATAATAATAATAATAATAATAATAATAATAATAATAATAATAATAATAATAATAATAATAATAATAATAATAATAATAATAATAATAATAATAATAATAATAATAATAGTAATAATTATAATAATGATAATAATAATAATAATAATAATAATAATAATAATAATAATAATAATAATAATAATAATAATAATAATAATAATAATAATAATAATAATAATAATAATAATAATAATAATAATATTAATAATAATAATAATAATAATAATAATAATAATAATAATAATAATAATAATAATAATAATGATAATAATAATAATAATAATAATAATAATAATAATAATAATAATAATAATAATAATAACCCAGGATTCAAAAGGCGGTGATTCTTCGAACATGTAGTACTGTAAAGGCCGGGCTACATTGATCGTACTCCTGAGTGTAATTTTTGTGAACGCGTACGCCATCTAGCGGCGGCGGGTCGAAGCTACAGGCTTTTTTTTAACAATCGGGTTAGTTTATTTCAGTAAATTTATAATATTTAAAAATTCCCTAACCCTCTTCCTGCCTCTACGCCCCGCGAGGGGTCTAGGGGGAGGGGATGTTATAGCTCTTAGGAGCGCATCCTTTATCCTCCTTGGTCTCGCTGGTAATTTCCACTCTCTGCCCTTGTGTGGGGCAATTTCGCACCAATTTTGGCATTCCTTCGCGTGCTTTCGTGTGATTTTTTGGCTGACTAGCTGGAGGCCACGTCCGCCTCCACCGCCGCCGTCTTCTCTGCCGAGGTCAAACCGCCTTGCCGGTTGTAGGGAGAGCTGGCCAGCTCAGGATAGACAGACTCCCCTCTCTCTATATCACCTCCTTCAACTCCTCGTCGCTCATCCTGTTGATGCTGGCGATGTCGCTGCCGAAGTCTTGCCATCCGAGCGCGGATATTCGCCCGGCGCTCCGACGTTCGTGGTGACGATGAAGGCATCGACGGCCGTTCGCCACGCTGCTCCTCCCTTTGACGCACAGTCTGCGTCCTTCTCGCTACATTTCGAAGGTCATTCCGGGTACACCGGACTGCTTCTGGATCGAGCCGATTGGCGGGTTCCTCCAGCATGGCCTGTGCGGCGAGAATGGCGCGTTCCTCGTCCCAGCAGCGTTGGAGTTTTGAGGTTATGCGCTTGGCGGCCTCGCACACGTTGCTCCAGTTGGTGGGTGATTGAAGCATGTGCGCCTCCAACGTTTCTGGCAAAACTCCATCCAATAGCTCACTCCTCACCTCAGTAAAGCGAGGGCATTCGAACATTACATGTTCTACTCCCTGGACTACACCAGGGCAACGAGGGCAGGCCGGAGACGAGGTGAATCTCATTTTGTTCAGGTATTCGCGGAAAAATCCGTGTCCTGACAACACCTGAGACAAATGAAACGTCACCTCTCCGTGATTCCGCAACTGCCAGGCTCCCACGTCCGGAATTCCGCGGTGAGCCCACATATCTGCTGGCGTTGTCTGCTGCGGCATCTGCATCCCAAGTCGTCTGCCACTCTTCAATAGTCCGCTCTCGCTCCTCTTTTCGGAGCTCGCTGCTACTTACACCGGTCCCGCGTCTGCTGTGAACTCGGGTGTCCTCCGCTACGGCTCTGCAGATTGGCACCAGTCCCGCGAGCAGCACGGCGGTCTCATACCTTACCGTCCGGAACGTTCGAGCCACGCGGATCGCTGCCTTTCGCTGCACGCGCTTTAGCAGACTTCGGCACTCTCGGTTAGTCAAGGCTCCGTGCCAGACGGGTGCAGCGTATCGCATTGTCGAGTCGGCGACCGCTGCAAGCAAGCGGCATCGTGACGTCTTTGGTCCTCGGTGGTTCGGCATCAATCGTGTGACCGCCTGTACTATCTGCGTTGCCTTCTGAATAACCGCCTTCACATGAGGAACCCACGACAGGTTGTAGTGTAAGCGTACCCCGAGGTATTTGAGGTTACGCGAGAACGGCACCACTGTACCTCCTACGGTGATGATGATGTCCTCCGGAGGCTGCTGCAGGCTGGAGATCACCGTCATCTCCGTTTTCGCATGTGCGAAGAAAGGATTACGTTATGTGGAGAAAACATTCGTTTCAATTAGGTCTAACGCCGTTCAACGCTGGGTGATGTGATCTATGTGATATGATTTGGATAACGTATGAGTTGGAGTGATGAGTTCTTTCTTTCTGAGTGATGAGGCAATTTCTTTGACCTGTACATAAATGCTCGCCTCACGAGTTAACGAGCAGTACGAGATGTTACAAGCCGTAGGTTATCCAGCCTCAGCTACAGCTGTATTACCTACTTTAGCGGAACTTGGGGCAAGTGTGCCACCTTAATCATGTCAAGTTATAACTCACTAAAACGTGTTTTTCAAAAGCCGATTTAAATCTCATAACCATTTTACATCTATTTCCTCACTTATAAATGAGTTTCGCTTGAAAAACGTGGAAACAAAATTGTTTTTGAAGCGTTTTAAAAAGGGTCCAAAAAGACGTTGTTTTTTGGGCTATGGGGCAAGAGTGCCACTCGTATGGGGCAAGACGGCCACCTGGTTAAAATAACCGTATTTCTTAGATAATTGGAAATTATTACGTTTGTACCACTAGTGTATGTATTCCTACATGTATTTAGTCAACAATGAACCCTTTTTGACCACCAACTGTACCACAATATGGTTTTTTTACTGTTCTGTTTTTCTGGCGTGGAATCCGCTCACAATAGCGCACCATTCCGCAGCACGCTACAACAATGTTTACATTTTTGACAGCTCGCGCCTATGAAAGATGGTGGCACACTTGCCCCAAACAGAGATGGCACACTTGCCCCAAAAGTTGTAACTTTTTTGAAATTGAATTTTTCAGTGACAAAAAGAAAGTTTTTTTCAACTAACCCCACAAAAAATTTCACGTCTTCTCAGCTATACGGTGGTGTAAATATTTTCTCGGTTGATTGTTCGCATGATTTTTGAGAGCTTATTTGGTTGGATTAAAAAATTATAATATTCTGCTCAATTTTGAAACTCCATATAAATCAGTTCAAAACAATGGGAAATATCGATTGATCTATATGAAATTCGGCTCAGTATACCTAGTCATTGGAAAGGAACCAACTGTATACACAATTGATCATTAAACTAAAGTTTTTAAGGAAAAATGCTAGGTGGCACTCTTGCCCCGTATGGCACACTTGCCCCAAATTCCGCTATATCGGTTATGCGGATTAAGTGATCGAACGCTACGTATTCGGCGTTTGTAAAAACTGCTTTGAGACCAAACGCTCCATTGGATCACCATCTTAATCTACCGGGCAGTTAAAATAAGGATGACGAATCTTTATAATCAGCTGCTGTGAGCCAAGATAAGAAAAACTGTGACATATTCATATAGCGCTATTTGTTATATATAGCCTTTATGACCAATTTGATTCGTAAGTATCCACCCATCCAGTTTGCATTATGGACCATGTATAAATATTTTCGTGTTTGGCCTGTTTCCATGTTTTTTTGAAAAGAGTTTTGCTTTACCAATACAATCGTCCAAGTTAAAAAAAAAACCACTTGTCACACAGCAATGTATATTCACACCTACATCCTAAAAAGAACAAAGGTAAATTATTGCTTGATAGCGAAAAATTAACCACGGTACTTATCGTCACTCAAGTGTCTCACTTTGTGTGGCGTGTAAGGTTTGTTGTAGAAAATGTTGTAGCCGCAAGCGTTTTTATGCGATTATTAAGAGGAATGACTATTTGTCACCATAAAGTTGAATGAAGGTATCACGAATTGTGATTACATTGATACATTGATACAGTCATTTTCGGGATTAGTTCAACCGCTTCAGTTCTGAACAAACTTGATTTAGATGATCAGCCTCAACTTTTATAATAAATTGACGATCGGGTGTTTAATTTGGGAGTACGTAATTATCTGCAAGTAAACGAGGAATATTTTACCAGATGCAATCAAATAGGGCATTATATAACTTAGTTTATAATGTATAAAGCGCTTCTGAATTTGATAATTTGCAATGTTTACACAGCAAACGATTTTATAAACAACAATGGTGCTATGCTGTCAATTCGCACAGTGGTATCACAGATCAACCAATTCAGTTGGCGCGATTATCCGGGCCCGTACCCGAACGTTCGTTTTTAAACATAATAAATAAATACCGCTTAAGCGAAGAAAAAGATATTCCTATCTATTTTCAGTTATTTTCTCTAATATCTAACTCTCAGTAGGAAAGACAAAAGCATCAACACATTGGGAAAGTCTGCAACCGAATACGATTTAAACGCCATAATGATGATTTTTTTTCAAATGTGAAAAATTTCATGAAAATTTATGCGAAATATTTCAACCGCTTCAAACCCTTAGGCGCCGATGGCTATGCTATGCGCATAGCACAAAAATCATGCCCGAACAAAAAAAAAGATGGCCGACACCTGCCGTACTTTTTGCTCACTTGCATCCAAGTTGTGTGCAAGCAAAACTTGTAGGGCCTTCTCTACTCTTTAGCCTAATAATAATAATAATAATAATAATAATAATAATAATAATAATAATAATATTAATAATAATAATAATAATAATAATAATAATAATAATAATAATAATAATAATAATAATAATAATAATAATAATAATGATAATAATAATAATAATAATAATAATAATAATAATAATAATAATAATAATAATAACCCAGGATTCAAAAGGCGGTGATTCTTCGAACATGTAGTACTGTAAAGGCCGGGCTACATTGATCGTACTCCTGAGTGTAATTTTTGTGAACGCGTACGCCATCTAGCGGCGGCGGGTCGAAGCTACAGGCTTTTTTTTAACAATCGGGTTAGTTTATTTCAGTAAATTTATAATATTTAAAAATTCCCTAACCCTCTTCCTGCCTCTACGCCCCGCGAGGGGTCTAGGGGGAGGGGATGTTATAGCTCTTAGGAGCGCATCCTTTATCCTCCTTGGTCTCGCTGGTAATTTCCACTCTCTGCCCTTGTGTGGGGCAATTTCGCACCAATTTTGGCATTCCTTCGCGTGCTTTCGTGTGATTTTTTGGCTGACTAGCTGGAGGCCACGTCCGCCTCCACCGCCGCCGTCTTCTCTGCCGAGGTCAAACCGCCTTGCCGGTTGTAGGGAGAGCTGGCCAGCTCAGGATAGACAGACTCCCCTCTCTCTATATCACCTCCTTCAACTCCTCGTCGCTCATCCTGTTGATGCTGGCGATGTCGCTGCCGAAGTCTTGCCATCCGAGCGCGGATATTCGCCCGGCGCTCCGACGTTCGTGGTGACGATGAAGGCATCGACGGCCGTTCGCCACGCTGCTCCTCCCTTTGACGCACAGTCTGCGTCCTTCTCGCTACATTTCGAAGGTCATTCCGGGTACACCGGACTGCTTCTGGATCGAGCCGATTGGCGGGTTCCTCCAGCATGGCCTGTGCGGCGAGAATGGCGCGTTCCTCGTCCCAGCAGCGTTGGAGTTTTGAGGTTATGCGCTTGGCGGCCTCGCACACGTTGCTCCAGTTGGTGGGTGATTGAAGCATGTGCGCCTCCAACGTTTCTGGCAAAACTCCATCCAATAGCTCACTCCTCACCTCAGTAAAGCGAGGGCATTCGAACATTACATGTTCTACTCCCTGGACTACACCAGGGCAACGAGGGCAGGCCGGAGACGAGGTGAATCTCATTTTGTTCAGGTATTCGCGGAAAAATCCGTGTCCTGACAACACCTGAGACAAATGAAACGTCACCTCTCCGTGATTCCGCAACTGCCAGGCTCCCACGTCCGGAATTCCGCGGTGAGCCCACATATCTGCTGGCGTTGTCTGCTGCGGCATCTGCATCCCAAGTCGTCTGCCACTCTTCAATAGTCCGCTCTCGCTCCTCTTTTCGGAGCTCGCTGCTACTTACACCGGTCCCGCGTCTGCTGTGAACTCGGGTGTCCTCCGCTACGGCTCTGCAGATTGGCACCAGTCCCGCGAGCAGCACGGCGGTCTCATACCTTACCGTCCGGAACGTTCGAGCCACGCGGATCGCTGCCTTTCGCTGCACGCGCTTTAGCAGACTTCGGCACTCTCGGTTAGTCAAGGCTCCGTGCCAGACGGGTGCAGCGTATCGCATTGTCGAGTCGGCGACCGCTGCAAGCAAGCGGCATCGTGACGTCTTTGGTCCTCGGTGGTTCGGCATCAATCGTGTGACCGCCTGTACTATCTGCGTTGCCTTCTGAATAACCGCCTTCACATGAGGAACCCACGACAGGTTGTAGTGTAAGCGTACCCCGAGGTATTTGAGGTTACGCGAGAACGGCACCACTGTACCTCCTACGGTGATGATGATGTCCTCCGGAGGCTGCTGCAGGCTGGAGATCACCGTCATCTCCGTTTTCGCATGTGCGAAGAAAGGATTACGTTATGTGGAGAAAACATTCGTTTCAATTAGGTCTAACGCCGTTCAACGCTGGGTGATGTGATCTATGTGATATGATTTGGATAACGTATGAGTTGGAGTGATGAGTTCTTTCTTTCTGAGTGATGAGGCAATTTCTTTGACCTGTACATAAATGCTCGCCTCACGAGTTAACGAGCAGTACGAGATGTTACAAGCCGTAGGTTATCCAGCCTCAGCTACAGCTGTATTACCTACTTTAGCGGAACTTGGGGCAAGTGTGCCACCTTAATCATGTCAAGTTATAACTCACTAAAACGTGTTTTTCAAAAGCCGATTTAAATCTCATAACCATTTTACATCTATTTCCTCACTTATAAATGAGTTTCGCTTGAAAAACGTGGAAACAAAATTGTTTTTGAAGCGTTTTAAAAAGGGTCCAAAAAGACGTTGTTTTTTGGGCTATGGGGCAAGAGTGCCACTCGTATGGGGCAAGACGGCCACCTGGTTAAAATAACCGTATTTCTTAGATAATTGGAAATTATTACGTTTGTACCACTAGTGTATGTATTCCTACATGTATTTAGTCAACAATGAACCCTTTTTGACCACCAACTGTACCACAATATGGTTTTTTTACTGTTCTGTTTTTCTGGCGTGGAATCCGCTCACAATAGCGCACCATTCCGCAGCACGCTACAACAATGTTTACATTTTTGACAGCTCGCGCCTATGAAAGATGGTGGCACACTTGCCCCAAACAGAGATGGCACACTTGCCCCAAAAGTTGTAACTTTTTTGAAATTGAATTTTTCAGTGACAAAAAGAAAGTTTTTTTCAACTAACCCCACAAAAAATTTCACGTCTTCTCAGCTATACGGTGGTGTAAATATTTTCTCGGTTGATTGTTCGCATGATTTTTGAGAGCTTATTTGGTTGGATTAAAAAATTATAATATTCTGCTCAATTTTGAAACTCCATATAAATCAGTTCAAAACAATGGGAAATATCGATTGATCTATATGAAATTCGGCTCAGTATACCTAGTCATTGGAAAGGAACCAACTGTATACACAATTGATCATTAAACTAAAGTTTTTAAGGAAAAATGCTAGGTGGCACTCTTGCCCCGTATGGCACACTTGCCCCAAATTCCGCTATATCGGTTATGCGGATTAAGTGATCGAACGCTACGTATTCGGCGTTTGTAAAAACTGCTTTGAGACCAAACGCTCCATTGGATCACCATCTTAATCTACCGGGCAGTTAAAATAAGGATGACGAATCTTTATAATCAGCTGCTGTGAGCCAAGATAAGAAAAACTGTGACATATTCATATAGCGCTATTTGTTATATATAGCCTTTATGACCAATTTGATTCGTAAGTATCCACCCATCCAGTTTGCATTATGGACCATGTATAAATATTTTCGTGTTTGGCCTGTTTCCATGTTTTTTTGAAAAGAGTTTTGCTTTACCAATACAATCGTCCAAGTTAAAAAAAAAACCACTTGTCACACAGCAATGTATATTCACACCTACATCCTAAAAAGAACAAAGGTAAATTATTGCTTGATAGCGAAAAATTAACCACGGTACTTATCGTCACTCAAGTGTCTCACTTTGTGTGGCGTGTAAGGTTTGTTGTAGAAAATGTTGTAGCCGCAAGCGTTTTTATGCGATTATTAAGAGGAATGACTATTTGTCACCATAAAGTTGAATGAAGGTATCACGAATTGTGATTACATTGATACATTGATACAGTCATTTTCGGGATTAGTTCAACCGCTTCAGTTCTGAACAAACTTGATTTAGATGATCAGCCTCAACTTTTATAATAAATTGACGATCGGGTGTTTAATTTGGGAGTACGTAATTATCTGCAAGTAAACGAGGAATATTTTACCAGATGCAATCAAATAGGGCATTATATAACTTAGTTTATAATGTATAAAGCGCTTCTGAATTTGATAATTTGCAATGTTTACACAGCAAACGATTTTATAAACAACAATGGTGCTATGCTGTCAATTCGCACAGTGGTATCACAGATCAACCAATTCAGTTGGCGCGATTATCCGGGCCCGTACCCGAACGTTCGTTTTTAAACATAATAAATAAATACCGCTTAAGCGAAGAAAAAGATATTCCTATCTATTTTCAGTTATTTTCTCTAATATCTAACTCTCAGTAGGAAAGACAAAAGCATCAACACATTGGGAAAGTCTGCAACCGAATACGATTTAAACGCCATAATGATGATTTTTTTTCAAATGTGAAAAAATTCATGAAAATTTATGCGAAATATTTCAACCGCTTCAAACCCTTAGGCGCCGATGGCTATGCTATGCGCATAGCACAAAAATCATGCCCGAACAAAAAAAAAGATGGCCGACACCTGCCGTACTTTTTGCTCACTTGCATCCAAGTTGTGTGCAAGCAAAACTTGTAGGGCCTTCTCTACTCTTTAGCCCCTTTGCCTTATTTGAGCATTCTACCGCACTCAAGCTTTCACGCAATGTTTGCTCCAATTTGCGTTCCACTTGTGCGCAGAGCTCAGTTTTTAGAGTCTCGATTCCCTTTTCCAAGGCACTCGATATCCATACACTCATATTCAACTCCAAATTTTTTATGGATTGTGTAAGTAAATCGTTCGATCCACTCACATCTACATCCATACCCGCTGTAATGAGTTAGGCAATAGCTACGGTCGCCATAATAATAATAATAACATTAATAATAATAATATTAACAATAACAATAACAATAATAATTATAATAATAATAGTAATGATAATAATACTTATATTAATAATAACAATAATAATAATATTATTAATAATAACAATAAAAATATTATTAATAATAACAATAATAATAATAATAATAATAATAATAAAAATAATAATAATAATAATAATAATAATAATAATAATAATAATAATAATAATAATAATAATAATAATAATAATAATAATAATAATAATAATAATAATAATAATAATAATAATAATAATAATAATAATAGTAATAATTATAATAATGATAATAATAATAATAATAATAATAATAATAATAATAATAATAATAATAATAATAATAATAATAATAATAATAATAATAATAATAATAATAATATTAATAATAATAATAATAATAATAATAATAATAATAATAATAATAATAATAATAATAATAATAATAATAATAATGATAATAATAATAATAATAATAATAATAATAATAATAATAATAATAATAATAACCCAGGATTCAAAAGGCGGTGATTCTTCGAACATGTAGTACTGTAAAGGCCGGGCTACATTGATCGTACTCCTGAGTGTAATTTTTGTGAACGCGTACGCCATCTAGCGGCGGCGGGTCGAAGCTACAGGCTTTTTTTTAACAATCGGGTTAGTTTATTTCAGTAAATTTATAATATTTAAAAATTCCCTAACCCTCTTCCTGCCTCTACGCCCCGCGAGGGGTCTAGGGGGAGGGGATGTTATAGCTCTTAGGAGCGCATCCTTTATCCTCCTTGGTCTCGCTGGTAATTTCCACTCTCTGCCCTTGTGTGGGGCAATTTCGCACCAATTTTGGCATTCCTTCGCGTGCTTTCGTGTGATTTTTTGGCTGACTAGCTGGAGGCCACGTCCGCCTCCACCGCCGCCGTCTTCTCTGCCGAGGTCAAACCGCCTTGCCGGTTGTAGGGAGAGCTGGCCAGCTCAGGATAGACAGACTCCCCTCTCTCTATATCACCTCCTTCAACTCCTCGTCGCTCATCCTGTTGATGCTGGCGATGTCGCTGCCGAAGTCTTGCCATCCGAGCGCGGATATTCGCCCGGCGCTCCGACGTTCGTGGTGACGATGAAGGCATCGACGGCCGTTCGCCACGCTGCTCCTCCCTTTGACGCACAGTCTGCGTCCTTCTCGCTACATTTCGAAGGTCATTCCGGGTACACCGGACTGCTTCTGGATCGAGCCGATTGGCGGGTTCCTCCAGCATGGCCTGTGCGGCGAGAATGGCGCGTTCCTCGTCCCAGCAGCGTTGGAGTTTTGAGGTTATGCGCTTGGCGGCCTCGCACACGTTGCTCCAGTTGGTGGGTGATTGAAGCATGTGCGCCTCCAACGTTTCTGGCAAAACTCCATCCAATAGCTCACTCCTCACCTCAGTAAAGCGAGGGCATTCGAACATTACATGTTCTACTCCCTGGACTACACCAGGGCAACGAGGGCAGGCCGGAGACGAGGTGAATCTCATTTTGTTCAGGTATTCGCGGAAAAATCCGTGTCCTGACAACACCTGAGACAAATGAAACGTCACCTCTCCGTGATTCCGCAACTGCCAGGCTCCCACGTCCGGAATTCCGCGGTGAGCCCACATATCTGCTGGCGTTGTCTGCTGCGGCATCTGCATCCCAAGTCGTCTGCCACTCTTCAATAGTCCGCTCTCGCTCCTCTTTTCGGAGCTCGCTGCTACTTACACCGGTCCCGCGTCTGCTGTGAACTCGGGTGTCCTCCGCTACGGCTCTGCAGATTGGCACCAGTCCCGCGAGCAGCACGGCGGTCTCATACCTTACCGTCCGGAACGTTCGAGCCACGCGGATCGCTGCCTTTCGCTGCACGCGCTTTAGCAGACTTCGGCACTCTCGGTTAGTCAAGGCTCCGTGCCAGACGGGTGCAGCGTATCGCATTGTCGAGTCGGCGACCGCTGCAAGCAAGCGGCATCGTGACGTCTTTGGTCCTCGGTGGTTCGGCATCAATCGTGTGACCGCCTGTACTATCTGCGTTGCCTTCTGAATAACCGCCTTCACATGAGGAACCCACGACAGGTTGTAATGTAAGCGTACCCCGAGGTATTTGAGGTTACGCGAGAACGGCACCACTGTACCTCCTACGGTGATGATGATGTCCTCCGGAGGCTGCTGCAGGCTGGAGATCACCGTCATCTCCGTTTTCGCATGTGCGAAGAAAGGATTACGTTATGTGGAGAAAACATTCGTTTCAATTAGGTCTAACGCCGTTCAACGCTGGGTGATGTGATCTATGTGATATGATTTGGATAACGTATGAGTTGGAGTGATGAGTTCTTTCTTTCTGAGTGATGAGGCAATTTCTTTGACCTGTACATAAATGCTCGCCTCACGAGTTAACGAGCAGTACGAGATGTTACAAGCCGTAGGTTATCCAGCCTCAGCTACAGCTGTATTACCTACTTTAGCGGAACTTGGGGCAAGTGTGCCACCTTAATCATGTCAAGTTATAACTCACTAAAACGTGTTTTTCAAAAGCCGATTTAAATCTCATAACCATTTTACATCTATTTCCTCACTTATAAATGAGTTTCGCTTGAAAAACGTGGAAACAAAATTGTTTTTGAAGCGTTTTAAAAAGGGTCCAAAAAGACGTTGTTTTTTGGGCTATGGGGCAAGAGTGCCACTCGTATGGGGCAAGACGGCCACCTGGTTAAAATAACCGTATTTCTTAGATAATTGGAAATTATTACGTTTGTACCACTAGTGTATGTATTCCTACATGTATTTAGTCAACAATGAACCCTTTTTGACCACCAACTGTACCACAATATGGTTTTTTTACTGTTCTGTTTTTCTGGCGTGGAATCCGCTCACAATAGCGCACCATTCCGCAGCACGCTACAACAATGTTTACATTTTTGACAGCTCGCGCCTATGAAAGATGGTGGCACACTTGCCCCAAACAGAGATGGCACACTTGCCCCAAAAGTTGTAACTTTTTTGAAATTGAATTTTTCAGTGACAAAAAGAAAGTTTTTTTCAACTAACCCCACAAAAAATTTCACGTCTTCTCAGCTATACGGTGGTGTAAATATTTTCTCGGTTGATTGTTCGCATGATTTTTGAGAGCTTATTTGGTTGGATTAAAAAATTATAATATTCTGCTCAATTTTGAAACTCCATATAAATCAGTTCAAAACAATGGGAAATATCGATTGATCTATATGAAATTCGGCTCAGTATACCTAGTCATTGGAAAGGAACCAACTGTATACACAATTGATCATTAAACTAAAGTTTTTAAGGAAAAATGCTAGGTGGCACTCTTGCCCCGTATGGCACACTTGCCCCAAATTCCGCTATATCGGTTATGCGGATTAAGTGATCGAACGCTACGTATTCGGCGTTTGTAAAAACTGCTTTGAGACCAAACGCTCCATTGGATCACCATCTTAATCTACCGGGCAGTTAAAATAAGGATGACGAATCTTTATAATCAGCTGCTGTGAGCCAAGATAAGAAAAACTGTGACATATTCATATAGCGCTATTTGTTATATATAGCCTTTATGACCAATTTGATTCGTAAGTATCCACCCATCCAGTTTGCATTATGGACCATGTATAAATATTTTCGTGTTTGGCCTGTTTCCATGTTTTTTTGAAAAGAGTTTTGCTTTACCAATACAATCGTCCAAGTTAAAAAAAAAACCACTTGTCACACAGCAATGTATATTCACACCTACATCCTAAAAAGAACAAAGGTAAATTATTGCTTGATAGCGAAAAATTAACCACGGTACTTATCGTCACTCAAGTGTCTCACTTTGTGTGGCGTGTAAGGTTTGTTGTAGAAAATGTTGTAGCCGCAAGCGTTTTTATGCGATTATTAAGAGGAATGACTATTTGTCACCATAAAGTTGAATGAAGGTATCACGAATTGTGATTACATTGATACATTGATACAGTCATTTTCGGGATTAGTTCAACCGCTTCAGTTCTGAACAAACTTGATTTAGATGATCAGCCTCAACTTTTATAATAAATTGACGATCGGGTGTTTAATTTGGGAGTACGTAATTATCTGCAAGTAAACGAGGAATATTTTACCAGATGCAATCAAATAGGGCATTATATAACTTAGTTTATAATGTATAAAGCGCTTCTGAATTTGATAATTTGCAATGTTTACACAGCAAACGATTTTATAAACAACAATGGTGCTATGCTGTCAATTCGCACAGTGGTATCACAGATCAACCAATTCAGTTGGCGCGATTATCCGGGCCCGTACCCGAACGTTCGTTTTTAAACATAATAAATAAATACCGCTTAAGCGAAGAAAAAGATATTCCTATCTATTTTCAGTTATTTTCTCTAATATCTAACTCTCAGTAGGAAAGACAAAAGCATCAACACATTGGGAAAGTCTGCAACCGAATACGATTTAAACGCCATAATGATGATTTTTTTTCAAATGTGAAAAATTTCATGAAAATTTATGCGAAATATTTCAACCGCTTCAAACCCTTAGGCGCCGATGGCTATGCTATGCGCATAGCACAAAAATCATGCCCGAACAAAAAAAAAGATGGCCGACACCTGCCGTACTTTTTGCTCACTTGCATCCAAGTTGTGTGCAAGCAAAACTTGTAGGGCCTTCTCTACTCTTTAGCCTAATAATAATAATAATAATAATAATAATAATAATAATAATAATAATAATATTAATAATAATAATAATAATAATAATAATAATAATAATAATAATAATAATAATAATAATAATAATAATAATAATAATAATAATAATAATAATAATAATAATAATAATAATAATAATAATAATAATAATAACCCAGGATTCAAAAGGCGGTGATTCTTCGAACATGTAGTACTGTAAAGGCCGGGCTACATTGATCGTACTCCTGAGTGTAATTTTTGTGAACGCGTACGCCATCTAGCGGCGGCGGGTCGAAGCTACAGGCTTTTTTTTAACAATCGGGTTAGTTTATTTCAGTAAATTTATAATATTTAAAAATTCCCTAACCCTCTTCCTGCCTCTACGCCCCGCGAGGGGTCTAGGGGGAGGGGATGTTATAGCTCTTAGGAGCGCATCCTTTATCCTCCTTGGTCTCGCTGGTAATTTCCACTCTCTGCCCTTGTGTGGGGCAATTTCGCACCAATTTTGGCATTCCTTCGCGTGCTTTCGTGTGATTTTTTGGCTGACTAGCTGGAGGCCACGTCCGCCTCCACCGCCGCCGTCTTCTCTGCCGAGGTCAAACCGCCTTGCCGGTTGTAGGGAGAGCTGGCCAGCTCAGGATAGACAGACTCCCCTCTCTCTATATCACCTCCTTCAACTCCTCGTCGCTCATCCTGTTGATGCTGGCGATGTCGCTGCCGAAGTCTTGCCATCCGAGCGCGGATATTCGCCCGGCGCTCCGACGTTCGTGGTGACGATGAAGGCATCGACGGCCGTTCGCCACGCTGCTCCTCCCTTTGACGCACAGTCTGCGTCCTTCTCGCTACATTTCGAAGGTCATTCCGGGTACACCGGACTGCTTCTGGATCGAGCCGATTGGCGGGTTCCTCCAGCATGGCCTGTGCGGCGAGAATGGCGCGTTCCTCGTCCCAGCAGCGTTGGAGTTTTGAGGTTATGCGCTTGGCGGCCTCGCACACGTTGCTCCAGTTGGTGGGTGATTGAAGCATGTGCGCCTCCAACGTTTCTGGCAAAACTCCATCCAATAGCTCACTCCTCACCTCAGTAAAGCGAGGGCATTCGAACATTACATGTTCTACTCCCTGGACTACACCAGGGCAACGAGGGCAGGCCGGAGACGAGGTGAATCTCATTTTGTTCAGGTATTCGCGGAAAAATCCGTGTCCTGACAACACCTGAGACAAATGAAACGTCACCTCTCCGTGATTCCGCAACTGCCAGGCTCCCACGTCCGGAATTCCGCGGTGAGCCCACATATCTGCTGGCGTTGTCTGCTGCGGCATCTGCATCCCAAGTCGTCTGCCACTCTTCAATAGTCCGCTCTCGCTCCTCTTTTCGGAGCTCGCTGCTACTTACACCGGTCCCGCGTCTGCTGTGAACTCGGGTGTCCTCCGCTACGGCTCTGCAGATTGGCACCAGTCCCGCGAGCAGCACGGCGGTCTCATACCTTACCGTCCGGAACGTTCGAGCCACGCGGATCGCTGCCTTTCGCTGCACGCGCTTTAGCAGACTTCGGCACTCTCGGTTAGTCAAGGCTCCGTGCCAGACGGGTGCAGCGTATCGCATTGTCGAGTCGGCGACCGCTGCAAGCAAGCGGCATCGTGACGTCTTTGGTCCTCGGTGGTTCGGCATCAATCGTGTGACCGCCTGTACTATCTGCGTTGCCTTCTGAATAACCGCCTTCACATGAGGAACCCACGACAGGTTGTAGTGTAAGCGTACCCCGAGGTATTTGAGGTTACGCGAGAACGGCACCACTGTACCTCCTACGGTGATGATGATGTCCTCCGGAGGCTGCTGCAGGCTGGAGATCACCGTCATCTCCGTTTTCGCATGTGCGAAGAAAGGATTACGTTATGTGGAGAAAACATTCGTTTCAATTAGGTCTAACGCCGTTCAACGCTGGGTGATGTGATCTATGTGATATGATTTGGATAACGTATGAGTTGGAGTGATGAGTTCTTTCTTTCTGAGTGATGAGGCAATTTCTTTGACCTGTACATAAATGCTCGCCTCACGAGTTAACGAGCAGTACGAGATGTTACAAGCCGTAGGTTATCCAGCCTCAGCTACAGCTGTATTACCTACTTTAGCGGAACTTGGGGCAAGTGTGCCACCTTAATCATGTCAAGTTATAACTCACTAAAACGTGTTTTTCAAAAGCCGATTTAAATCTCATAACCATTTTACATCTATTTCCTCACTTATAAATGAGTTTCGCTTGAAAAACGTGGAAACAAAATTGTTTTTGAAGCGTTTTAAAAAGGGTCCAAAAAGACGTTGTTTTTTGGGCTATGGGGCAAGAGTGCCACTCGTATGGGGCAAGACGGCCACCTGGTTAAAATAACCGTATTTCTTAGATAATTGGAAATTATTACGTTTGTACCACTAGTGTATGTATTCCTACATGTATTTAGTCAACAATGAACCCTTTTTGACCACCAACTGTACCACAATATGGTTTTTTTACTGTTCTGTTTTTCTGGCGTGGAATCCGCTCACAATAGCGCACCATTCCGCAGCACGCTACAACAATGTTTACATTTTTGACAGCTCGCGCCTATGAAAGATGGTGGCACACTTGCCCCAAACAGAGATGGCACACTTGCCCCAAAAGTTGTAACTTTTTTGAAATTGAATTTTTCAGTGACAAAAAGAAAGTTTTTTTCAACTAACCCCACAAAAAATTTCACGTCTTCTCAGCTATACGGTGGTGTAAATATTTTCTCGGTTGATTGTTCGCATGATTTTTGAGAGCTTATTTGGTTGGATTAAAAAATTATAATATTCTGCTCAATTTTGAAACTCCATATAAATCAGTTCAAAACAATGGGAAATATCGATTGATCTATATGAAATTCGGCTCAGTATACCTAGTCATTGGAAAGGAACCAACTGTATACACAATTGATCATTAAACTAAAGTTTTTAAGGAAAAATGCTAGGTGGCACTCTTGCCCCGTATGGCACACTTGCCCCAAATTCCGCTATATCGGTTATGCGGATTAAGTGATCGAACGCTACGTATTCGGCGTTTGTAAAAACTGCTTTGAGACCAAACGCTCCATTGGATCACCATCTTAATCTACCGGGCAGTTAAAATAAGGATGACGAATCTTTATAATCAGCTGCTGTGAGCCAAGATAAGAAAAACTGTGACATATTCATATAGCGCTATTTGTTATATATAGCCTTTATGACCAATTTGATTCGTAAGTATCCACCCATCCAGTTTGCATTATGGACCATGTATAAATATTTTCGTGTTTGGCCTGTTTCCATGTTTTTTTGAAAAGAGTTTTGCTTTACCAATACAATCGTCCAAGTTAAAAAAAAAACCACTTGTCACACAGCAATGTATATTCACACCTACATCCTAAAAAGAACAAAGGTAAATTATTGCTTGATAGCGAAAAATTAACCACGGTACTTATCGTCACTCAAGTGTCTCACTTTGTGTGGCGTGTAAGGTTTGTTGTAGAAAATGTTGTAGCCGCAAGCGTTTTTATGCGATTATTAAGAGGAATGACTATTTGTCACCATAAAGTTGAATGAAGGTATCACGAATTGTGATTACATTGATACATTGATACAGTCATTTTCGGGATTAGTTCAACCGCTTCAGTTCTGAACAAACTTGATTTAGATGATCAGCCTCAACTTTTATAATAAATTGACGATCGGGTGTTTAATTTGGGAGTACGTAATTATCTGCAAGTAAACGAGGAATATTTTACCAGATGCAATCAAATAGGGCATTATATAACTTAGTTTATAATGTATAAAGCGCTTCTGAATTTGATAATTTGCAATGTTTACACAGCAAACGATTTTATAAACAACAATGGTGCTATGCTGTCAATTCGCACAGTGGTATCACAGATCAACCAATTCAGTTGGCGCGATTATCCGGGCCCGTACCCGAACGTTCGTTTTTAAACATAATAAATAAATACCGCTTAAGCGAAGAAAAAGATATTCCTATCTATTTTCAGTTATTTTCTCTAATATCTAACTCTCAGTAGGAAAGACAAAAGCATCAACACATTGGGAAAGTCTGCAACCGAATACGATTTAAACGCCATAATGATGATTTTTTTTCAAATGTGAAAAATTTCATGAAAATTTATGCGAAATATTTCAACCGCTTCAAACCCTTAGGCGCCGATGGCTATGCTATGCGCATAGCACAAAAATCATGCCCGAACAAAAAAAAAGATGGCCGACACCTGCCGTACTTTTTGCTCACTTGCATCCAAGTTGTGTGCAAGCAAAACTTGTAGGGCCTTCTCTACTCTTTAGCCCCTTTGCCTTATTTGAGCATTCTACCGCACTCAAGCTTTCACGCAATGTTTGCTCCAATTTGCGTTCCACTTGTGCGCAGAGCTCAGTTTTTAGAGTCTCGATTCCCTTTTCCAAGGCACTCGATATCCATACACTCATATTCAACTCCAAATTTTTTATGGATTGTGTAAGTAAATCGTTCGATCCACTCACATCTACATCCATACCCGCTGTAATGAGTTAGGCAATAGCTACGGTCGCCATAATAATAATAATAACATTAATAATAATAATATTAACAATAACAATAACAATAATAATTATAATAATAATAGTAATGATAATAATACTTATATTAATAATAACAATAATAATAATATTATTAATAATAACAATAATAATATTATTAATAATAACAATAATAATAATAATAATAATAATAATAATAATAATAATAATAATAATAATAATAATAATAATAATAATAATAATAATAATAATAATAATAATAATAATAATAATAATAATAATAATAGTAATAATTATAATAATGATAATAATAATAATAATAATAATAATAATAATAGTAATAATTATAATAATGATAATAATAATAATAATAATAATAATAATAATAATAATAATAATAATAATAATAATAATAATAATAATAATAATAATAATAATAATAATAATAATAATAATAATAATAATAATAATAATAATAATAATAATATTAACAATAATAATAATAATAATAATAATAATAATAATAATAATAATAATAATAATAATAATAATAATAATAATGATAATAATAATAATAATAATAATAATAATAATAATAATAATAATAATAATAATAATAACCCAGGATTCAAAAGGCGGTGATTCTTCGAACATGTAGTACTGTAAAGGCCGGGCTACATTGATCGTACTCCTGAGTGTAATTTTTGTGAACGCGTACGCCATCTAGCGGCGGCTGGTCGAAGCTACAGGCTTTTTTTTAACAATCGGGTTAGTTTATTTCAGTAAATTTATAATATTTAAAAATTCCCTAACCCTCTTCCTGCCTCTACGCCCCGCGAGGGGTCTAGGGGGAGGGGATGTTATAGCTCTTAGGAGCGCATCCTTTATCCTCCTTGGTCTCGCTGGTAATTTCCACTCTCTGCCCTTGTGTGGGGCAATTTCGCACCAATTTTGGCATTCCTTCGCGTGCTTTCGTGTGATTTTTTGGCTGACTAGCTGGAGGCCACGTCCGCCTCCACCGCCGCCGTCTTCTCTGCCGAGGTCAAACCGCCTTGCCGGTTGTAGGGAGAGCTGGCCAGCTCAGGATAGACAGACTCCCCTCTCTCTATATCACCTCCTTCAACTCCTCGTCGCTCATCCTGTTGATGCTGGCGATGTCGCTGCCGAAGTCTTGCCATCCGAGCGCGGATATTCGCCCGGCGCTCCGACGTTCGTGGTGACGATGAAGGCATCGACGGCCGTTCGCCACGCTGCTCCTCCCTTTGACGCACAGTCTGCGTCCTTCTCGCTACATTTCGAAGGTCATTCCGGGTACACCGGACTGCTTCTGGATCGAGCCGATTGGCGGGTTCCTCCAGCATGGCCTGTGCGGCGAGAATGGCGCGTTCCTCGTCCCAGCAGCGTTGGAGTTTTGAGGTTATGCGCTTGGCGGCCTCGCACACGTTGCTCCAGTTGGTGGGTGATTGAAGCATGTGCGCCTCCAACGTTTCTGGCAAAACTCCATCCAATAGCTCACTCCTCACCTCAGTAAAGCGAGGGCATTCGAACATTACATGTTCTACTCCCTGGACTACACCAGGGCAACGAGGGCAGGCCGGAGACGAGGTGAATCTCATTTTGTTCAGGTATTCGCGGAAAAATCCGTGTCCTGACAACACCTGAGACAAATGAAACGTCACCTCTCCGTGATTCCGCAACTGCCAGGCTCCCACGTCCGGAATTCCGCGGTGAGCCCACATATCTGCTGGCGTTGTCTGCTGCGGCATCTGCATCCCAAGTCGTCTGCCACTCTTCAATAGTCCGCTCTCGCTCCTCTTTTCGGAGCTCGCTGCTACTTACACCGGTCCCGCGTCTGCTGTGAACTCGGGTGTCCTCCGCTACGGCTCTGCAGATTGGCACCAGTCCCGCGAGCAGCACGGCGGTCTCATACCTTACCGTCCGGAACGTTCGAGCCACGCGGATCGCTGCCTTTCGCTGCACGCGCTTTAGCAGACTTCGGCACTCTCGGTTAGTCAAGGCTCCGTGCCAGACGGGTGCAGCGTATCGCATTGTCGAGTCGGCGACCGCTGCAAGCAAGCGGCATCGTGACGTCTTTGGTCCTCGGTGGTTCGGCATCAATCGTGTGACCGCCTGTACTATCTGCGTTGCCTTCTGAATAACCGCCTTCACATGAGGAACCCACGACAGGTTGTAGTGTAAGCGTACCCCGAGGTATTTGAGGTTACGCGAGAACGGCACCACTGTACCTCCTACGGTGATGATGATGTCCTCCGGAGGCTGCTGCAGGCTGGAGATCACCGTCATCTCCGTTTTCGCATGTGCGACCTCCAAGTGATGCTCGCGCAGCCACCGGTCTACCGCTGACACAGCTTCCTCAGCTACTACTGCGGCTGCTGCTTCCTAATATATTTAGAAGCGCTGATGGGACCCCCTTATTCCGCAACGCATCAGCTATAGACTGCCAACTAGCGGTGTTAAACGCGTTGCAAATATCCAATGCGACCACCATCAGACAGCGCTTGTCGCGATTGTTGGTACGACGGAACGACTTAGCCCTTCTCCCTGCGTCTACAACACGCTGGATCGCACTGATGGTGGAGCGTCCTCGGCGGAAACCGTATTGGGCATCGGACAACCGCGGTGAATCCGGGTCCTCGAGATGCTTGTTGAGGCGGTTCAGGATTAGTTGCTCCAATACCTTGCCGAGTGCGTTGAGCATGCACAGCGGCCGATATGAGCTGCTTTCCCCGGGTGGTTTGCCCGTCTTGGGAAGCAGTACCAGGCGCTGGTGCTTCCACTCGGACGGGAACGTGCCACGAGTTAAGCAGTCCTGGTACATTCTGCAAAAAACATCCGGGTACATCCCGATCGCCGCCTTCACCGCGGCGTTGGGAATTCCATCCAGTCCTGGTGCCTTCCTTGTTGCCATCTGGTGGGCTATATCCTGCAGCTCCCTGGGAGTCACGTCGTCGACGGATGCCTCTCCCTGGTTGACATCACTTACATACGGCCATGGGACCGGCGAGTGGTTGGGAAACAGGTCAGACACGATCCGCCCCAGCTCGATTGGGTCTTTCTCCTGCGGCACTCGACTGCCGCGCAGCGTGGACATCACCACCCTGTACCCGCCACCAAAACCATTATCCTCGGCTGTATCGATCAGTGCGTCAATCTGCTGACGTTTGCTGGCACGAATCGCCTTCTCCAGGTTGCGTTTCGCCGTGCGATGGTCTGCTGCAACAAAACTCCCCTCTTGTAGATCGGTGATGAGTCTAAGCCGCTCGCGCGCGGCTAGACATATTCCACGTAGCCGCTCCAGCTCAGGAGACCACCAGTAAAGGTCACGATAAGGGTTGCTGGACAAGTGGTTGGCTCGTTGCATCACTTCATCACATGCCCTCGTCATCATCTCGACTATATCCGCATCAGTCACAGCTTGCTCGGCGAAGTTCACGTCTCTGAGTGCTAGGAGGAAAGAATTTTCGCTGAATTGTTTAGTTTTCCACCTCCTACCGGCACATGGAGTGTGCTGCCGGTTGATTGGTGAATCACGGCGGGGAGACCGTTGCTGCGACCGATTCCGCTGGGAAAGCTGAACTCTCCTTGCGGCCAGTGCAGGGCTGTTGGTCTCGAACCGGATCAGCTGGTGGTCAGATCTGGCGAAATCTAGTACCTCCCAGGTGTCATGCAGTACTAGCGATGGAGTTGCGAAGATCACGTCAATGACACTTGGCCTTGCTGCTCCTCTGCCGATGAACGTCGGTGCGCTGCCATTATTGAGAATGGAGAGTCCCAGCACCTCCACCATCTGCAGTAATTCCTCGCCACGCAGGTTATTGCGTCTGCTACCCCATTCCGTGTGCCAAGCATTGAAATTACCAGCGATCACGACGTGGGAGTGGGATGAGGCCTCCAGCTCAACGGCCTCAAGAAGCCGCTCGTATTCCTGTGGAGATAGGCTCGGAGGAGCGTAGACGCTGATAAAGACGATCCCGGCCACTTTAGCAGCCACCAGTCCCGGCACTGTACTGCCCCATACCCGTTGTATTGGGTACGAGCCGGTGGCTACTATAGCTACTTTCCTCGATGCGTCGAATGCCCATCGCCCGTTATTGTTGGGAGGCGTAAACATGTCCGACAAGATCAGGACATCAGCACGATGTTCCCGCGCGGATTGCAGTGCTAGGCCCTGTCCTTCCCGACAATGATCCACATTGAGTTGAAGTACCCTTAGTGAGGACATCGCAGCATGGGGCGTACACAATCACTGTGACCGACGCGATGAGGACCACTGCACACGGCGCACTTCACCTCGGCGTTGCAGTCTTTAGCCAAGTGGCCTTCTGCTCCACACCGAATGCATGCTTTCTGTCGGTCGACCGGAGAACGACATTCGCGAGCAATATGGCCACGCTCCAGGCAGCGGTAACAGCGGGCCGGGGCTTCCTTGATATTGCTTATACAGCAACTTACCGTCAACTTTTGCCCCACGAGTTGTTTGGCTGCCTTTGCCGGTAGTCTAACGCGGGCTCGTTTTGTGCCATCAGACAGTTGCCACATGCTGACCTTAGTAACGCCGGCACTAGCTTGCAACTTTCTGTCTATGGCCTCCTTTAATTCTTCTTCGCTTGCGAGAGGATCGATGTGAGTGATGAGAATCTCGCCCATCTCTGTTATCACTCGCGCAATACCAGCATTTCCAATAATTTGTTGCACTTCCTGTAGCACCAGCGTTGAGTCTGCCGTGCAACTGAGCTGTATCCGAAGACGGGCAGCATGAGTGCGGCGGCCGATTACTACGTGATCCGCCAGATCCTTATGCGCCGGGTCGAACTTAATGGCATCCTTAACCTTTTGGTAAACAGTTTCCCAGGTCTGGTTCTCGCTTGGGATGACTTCTACCTTATCGACATTATGCCGACGCACCGTATGCTGTTGCTGACGTTGATGTTGTTGTTCCGGTTGCAGGCACTCCTGCTGCGTGCCGATAACCACCTGTCGGTGAGACTGGCTTTGCTGCTGCTGGTGGCCGCGCGGTTTGCCGGTATTCCGCCCCCATTTGCGCCTCACCACCTCAGCGAAACTGCCTTGACCATCGTTCCCCTCCGGGTCGAACGATGCTCCCGACACTAGGAGTTGAGGCGGTGCAGCCGAGGTAGATGGGCCTATTTGCTGGTGCTGCTGCTGTGGCGGCTGCCGCTGTTTCTCCTGATGCTGCTGCATTCGGCGTGGCTGAGGTGTTGGTGTTGTTGGTGTTGCTGCTGCCCGATGGCTGCTAGTACCGGCCCCCTGCATAAGCAACTTGTTGAGCGCAGTACGGTCGCGCTCATGTGCTGCACGCATCTTCTCCATTTCTTCCCGGGCAATCAATTCCCGGCGCCCCGCATACTCCTGCTGTTTAGTCATGAGGATGCGCATCTGTGTTAGCTCCTCATTGATGCGTTCGTTTCTTGCATTCGTCTCGGCCAACGAGTTAGTGAGCTGCCTGATTGCCTCTCTCATCTCCGTAAGCACTGGCGAAGCTGCTTGCTTCTGCGTAGCTCCTCTGCTTAGCCGCTGTCCTGCAGCCACGGGACCGGTGCCAAGCTTCGGCACTGTTGCGTTGCTGGCATTCGAACGTAACGCCCTCCCGAAGGTCGACATCACGCTACTTCAATTTACACACCTTGCTATTTGTCCGCCTCTTGGTCTTATCCGAGCGTTATCCGACTCTTGTCTGACACTTTTACTAGTAGCTCCCCCTTTAGATGTAGTTTTGTCCTTTGGGATTGTTTTTTTTTTTCAGTTGGGCGTGACGTCTTTCCAATGTCACCCGGTTTACGCCATATTGTTGTATTGTTGTTCCAGACTTGGGCCCTCGCACTTTTATCTTTTTAATGAAAAATACTCCACTTTCCACTCGGTACTCGTGCTGCGCACATGCTATATCACTGCACACATCTACCAATGTTTCTTTTTAGGACTATACTGGTGTTTTTAACTATAATTTCCTAGTTTAACACGGAGCGCACTTTTGGACGTCAGCACTGTTTTGACAGCTCAAACCCTACCCTCGAAGCTAGAGGCTGGTATAATTTATCTGTCAAAAAGCGTTTTGGGTCGAGGAGCCTATAATTTTGATCACAAACCAGTGAACAAATAGCTTGGTGGGTATGTTCGATATTTTGTTGTGTATGTTTTTTTGAAAATATGTGGTAATTTAACATACATATTGTATTTCTAGCCATGGAACAAGCAGGAAGCAGTCGACGCAATGAAAAAATAGTAAGTACAACTGTTTTTAACGAAAATTGTGTGTGTGTGTGTGTGTGAACTGTAGTCTGTGAGTCGCCGGCTCGGCTCGGGGCCGCAATTGTGCTGAACATTTTATTGAAAAATGTAGTGTTTGTAGGTTTCACAAGTGCTTAAATAATTTGGTGTAGGGTTTGTCCATCTATTTCATCATTTAAACTTCATTGCAGAGTGTGTGAAACTGGTTGTTCGTTTTGGTATTGTAGCGGTTTTTAGTATAGAGCGTGTTTTTTTATTCATGAGGAACGGCTTTGTCGTATTGCTTGGTAGAACGTTTTTTTATCAAATGGTAAGCAAAATTTACCGGCCTATTTGTATACATTTAATATAAAAATAGCACATGTTATTTTTATCGCTCTGGTTTCGGTGTGACGGCTAGCATGACCGAATTATCACGCGATCACCTTTCTGTTGTTTTAATTTAAATTAAAAAAGGGAAGTATTAAACTGATTTTTTTTTTTCATTCCAGGATCATGAAAAAGCCTCCGCTTCATTGCCGAGGTGCAAAAGCACCGTGTTTTGTGGGAGAAAAAAAAATAAAAACTACAAAAATGTAGTTTTGAAGGGCGACGCATGGGCAGCGATAGCGGCCAAGGAGGAGGTTTCGCCACAAGATGCGAAACATCTGTGGTCCCGACTCCTTGGCATTTATCGGACCAACAAGGCCAAGGTTAAGAAGACGACGCAAACCGGTGCAAGTACATGTAGAAAAATATATATACAGTTAATTTATTATTTCTCACCCCAATTGATTATTGTTTTTTTTTTAGGCAATGACGACGTGTTCCGGCCACGGTGGTTCGCCTACCATGCGATGTCTTTTGTAGACGAGGCCACCCAAGATGCGGTGCATGTAGACACGGTGAGTATGTTTATACTTATTTTAAATAACTAGTGGTGTGGGTCAACTAGTTTGTTTAATCTTTGGCGTGGAAGCTAATGTCAGCTTTCAAATCAATTTTACATAAATGCCTAGTATTGAGCATCAATACATTTGGGTATCCATGATTGATAAATGTTCTCCGACGAACTAATTGACCTTACTCACATTCTATTTAACTAACTTAATGCGAAGCTCGTTTGTTATATTCATAAAAAAGCTCTCTTTTGCACTTATATACAGTGGAGCGCCGTTTATCCGGGCTTCTCGGGACTTGACCTCACACGGATAAGCGAATAACACGGATAATGAGTCAAATGATATATTTTATCACCGATTCCTGATTGATTTTTGGAAAATTATCTTAGTTTTTGATAAAAATAACCCAGTTTTTATTAACTTCATGCTTTTTCCACAAGAATATTTGAGATTTGCCTTGAATTATCGGGTCTTTTGTTATGACAATATGCTCTTTTAACCGCTTTTTCAAATATCCTCCTCATAACGAAATGTCACCATTGTATTGAACTGTCATTTCTCAACAGCACGGATAAACGGACAGCCGGATAAAAGGTACCCGGATAAACGGCGCTCCACTGTAATTAACATTTTGACGAACAAAGTATATCATGGTGGTTTTCCCCATAACACCACAGTAGTATGTGCTTCGTTCGTCAAAGTTTTAATGCAAATGAATCATTTCACACACGAAGTGTTCCTATGATCCTTAAAATGTATACATATACGGACGATCACGACAAGCAGGAAATGCTGACCAGCGCACCACGTCAACAGCACGAGACCAATATGTATAGCCGTCCGGAATCATAGTGCTGACATGACGATGGATTCTTTCTTCGCTCGTTGTGCAATTGCAATCGGCAATAACAATTGGCAATCGATCGTTGCGCTGGAAGCAGGTGCGTAGTTGATAGACGAGCGTACCCTGCTTGTTACGATCGTCCGTGATACTCCGCTATTTCATCGGGTCGATGGCCAATGTGTTTGGGCGAGTCGCTATCGTGTACGTAGTTATAGTTAAGTTTCTCCATGATCAATCTTGAAGAGAATTGATTTTAGAAAGATTTTACTGTACATAGTTACGTGCGTATGATTATCGCCACGTTCGTCCACTCGATCCACCAGCAGCAACCAAACACAACAGGCATGTGGCCACGTTTATTCGGTGAGTGAGCTAGTAAGCCAGCCAGCAGTTTATCCAGCCGCTAATAGAGCAGGCGAGTAATGCTTAAAAAAATCCGTAGTTGTTGCACTCGCGTACTTAAATGTATATTATAAATAACCATGCTGGTAGTAATGTACAGAATAGTCGGTGTAGTTGTGTTTGTGATTTCATAATTTATTATTAATTTTAATATCCATGGTATTGGTTGGATGGATTTACGTAGAACGATTATGTTTTAAATGGTTTGCAATGTGGTTCCTTATGTCAGCAAGATTTTCTGAAGGTCGGGAAGCAATGTTTTGGAGATCGGTCAAGCCCCCTTCACTTCTCCAATCTCCATCGACTCGTCGCCCGCGAACAACCCTATCAAATGCAGACGGGGGTGTGTATGTGTCCCACGAAGCATGCTTGGGCAAAAAATTGTGCAAGTAAACTGTTGTCAAAACAATGTTTTTGGCAACATCCGGCTGCAGTTGTATGCCTTTGAGCAATCTCCATCGATTCGCTAATATTCCAAGCGAATTTTCAACTGGCATACGACAAGTAGAGTGCATTTTGTTGAATGTACGCTCCATTGAATCAGAAGGATGCACCCCGCTGTACGGTCTAAAGTAGTAATTGGAAAAGGCAAATGCCTTGTCACCGAGAATAAAGTATGGGACTGGGGTTTGGTACGGGACCTGCAATGGCGTTGCTGGTGGAATGTTTAGTTGGTCGTTTTCTAGCTTGTGATACAGCCGTGTGTTTTTAAATATTCCACCGTCCGATATTCCTCCCTTACCACCAGCATCTGCCCATAAAAAGTTATAATCAGCATCGACCACAACCATTAATACAATACTAAAAATTTTTTGATAGTTGTGATATTCGGATCCGCTATTACGAGGGCAAATAATTTCAACGTGCTTCCCATCGATTGCACCTATTGCGTGAGGAAATCTCCAGCGCTGCTCAAATCGTCTTGAGATTGCAAGCCATTCTTCTTCGGTAGAGGGTAGCTAAAAGAAAATAAAATAGAGGAATGATTTCAATGCATGTTTTAGTTACTGTATATTTTACAGCTTATGAGAAACATAGAATATGATTTTAATGTTCATTTTCTTTTTTTTTCAGCTTGGCTACGACGATGAGGGCCTCACTCCCCGTTCCCTCGTGGAGGCAGCCTACGCGGTTCCACAATCGTTGGACGACATCGATTGGGATGCCGCGGTTGCCTTCGACCCCGAGCCATTCTCTCCCACTCCTTCTTCATACCCTTCTGCTCTATCCGTCACTCCTGGCACGATCCGCAAGGGAAACGGTGTGAGTGGGGCCCTCAACAACCGGCTGCAACAACCGGTTTCGGGCGCAACAGGCGCACCGGAAACCGCAGATCCGGACGATTTCGGCCGGTACGTGGCAGATGAGCTTCGGCTTATTCCGTCTCTAAAAAGGAGACGCATTATGAGTATTCAGCGGGAGTTATTAGAATCATTAAAAAAAATCTTTAAAAACATAACTTTGAATACTTTTTGAGTTTTGTATATCACATTAGTTACTTGATTGAAGAGCTACGTTCGAGGAAAAAAAAAAAGTTTCCGTTTTCATATTACATGAACCTTTTAGTAATGGGCGGGTAGACCCGAACCTATCGGGTCGGAGCCATCCGAAAGCGACACGGAGTCGTTCGGGTCAACCCAAAAGGTATAAGTAGTTTCAGTGGGTGCAAATACTCCGGTAGGTGCGAGAAAGCATAAACGACTCCGACCCGTTGGTGCTGCGAGTTTGGGTCGGGACGGGCCACGGTAGGTTCGGTTGCAACGAGTTCGGGTCGACCCGAAAGATCAGTAGGTGCGAGAAAGCATAAGCAACTCTGACCCGTTGGTGCAGCGAGTTCGGGTCGGGTATTGAACCTACCGTAGCCCGACCCGACCCGAACTCGTTGCACCAACGGGTCGGATTCGCTTATGCTTTCTCGCACCTACTGATCTTTCGGGTCGACCCGAACTCGTTGCACCCGCGGGTCGGATTTGATTCCAACTCCGACTCTTTTCATACGAGGAGTCAAACACCGGCCGGCAAACGATTCAAACGATAAACAATGCACACTGCTGCGATCAAGGTGATAACATAGACTACAATTATATGTGGAAGATTTGGCTGTGGAAGCCATGATGGATGGAGTTTGGCAGATGGGAAGGAATATTGTCGTGCGCTTTGTATGAAGCTTAGGCACCCAACTGTCAAATGACGATTTGCCCAGCAGTACTCGGCGTCCTTACCTGTAGCAAAATATTGATTTTGATCAACATGTCAAACGGCATACAGACAGCCTGGTCGAAAATTGATGAGACACCAAGCATGAATAATTTTGGCACTTAAATTATACCCACATCTAGCTTGCACTGGTCGCCGCCAGATGCGCTAGTGAATATAAAAATTACATTACGGAGTACGATCAATGTAGCCCGGCCTTAAGAAGGTTCCTGAATCACCATAACTAACATCCGGTGCAAACTCATTAACATTAAGAAAACTGGTGAATGAGATCCACAAAGCCTAGCCCCCTTTGGCATTTGAATAGCCCGAGGTAGGTGAAAAGTTCCCAGCATTGCTGAGAAGTGACAAAATTCGGATAATAATAATAACCCACCGGTCACCAGCACTCAGAGATCCGCTGAGATTAAAGCTGGCTTTGAAGCTGCCCAAGTAGCAGAGCCGAAGTTTTTCAGAGATTTTTCTGTGTGCCAAAGCGAGATGCCCTGTCTTCTCTCTCTAGACTTTGGACAGCAAACCGCCGCGCGTGTAGAGGTGTGTGCGTGTGACGAAAAACGATGGATGAAAAACGCGAGGAGCGGCCCAAGGACGCAAAAACCGAAGGCGGCCTGTGTAATCTAAGCTCTCTACAAAGCTCTCAGCGAAGCTCTCGTCTGCAGTCTTGTCGAGAGCTTCACCACATGCGCCCGAATCATCCGTCACGCACACATCTAAACGTTCTGGTTTCTTCAGCCGCTCACGCATACCAATGTGTTTGCTCCACCCCCTTTTTCGGATTGCTTATAGAAATGATGAGGCTGTTCACATTTGCTTCATGCACACATTCGCATGCTGTTTATTGAATAATATCTCTCTCCCTTCCTACATGTGTTTTGGCATACTCCCGCTGTGTAGACGGCAGAACGCTTTCCCCCTTCCAAATTTACCGTTCTTCCTCCTCTCGTTCTTCCTTTCTCCTGCCGCGCTCGGGGTACCATCCGTGCTGCGCGTGCTCAGCTGGCTTCATTTTAGTGATGACGTCATGAACAGGAGCTGCGCGTGTTGAACCGGCTTCTGTTAAGTAATGACGTCCTCACCGGGGGCTGAGTGAAGCAATAATGAATGTAAGTAGTATGTATTACTATGAAGAGTTTAGCGCAGAGGATTAGATAAAAACTTACCTTAATATTTTAAAACTGGAAAACGTTTTCTTTCCGTCGCTCACTTTGAAGATTGATGACGAGGCTATCAGGTAGTCGTTGATAAATAGCGCACACACCTGTAACTTTTTAAACGCCAAGGGTTAGTTGAATGTACCTGCACAAGCACACAGCAAGAATCTTACCTCAAAAATTTGCTAGGATAAATCATTCTATTACTGAGGAAGAAGAACACGGCACAAAACGTAAATGAGCAAAGTACGTCGCACAAGAAATCGCACCTCTCTTCAGTACATCCTTCCACAGGGAAAGTTCTGGACAGACTGAGGATGCCTAACACCCGGATGAGCGCGATAGCAGAAAAATCATGGTGTATCGAGAGAGATGGGTAGACTCGGTCCAGCGATATCCGCTGGTAAAGGCATGTGTGTGTGACGAACGAAAGACTTCAAACCCCGCTTCTCCCGTATTTCATCCATAATTTTTCGTCACACGCACACACCTCTGCACGGGCGGCGGTTTGCCGTCCAAAATCTAGAGAGAGAAGACAGGGCCTCTCGCTTTGGCACACAGAAAAACCTCTCAACAACTTCGGCTCTGCTACTTGGGGGGGTCCGAAGTCTTTCGTTGGTCACACACACATGCATCTACCGTTGGATTGCGTTGAACCGAGTCTACCCATCTCTCTCGTTCTACCATGATTGTTCTGCTATCGCGCTCATCTGGGACTTGCAAAATTCTCTCACCGCACAAATCGATCACGCCAGCGCTGTGCGTTCTCTCAATACATTTTTTTCTCCTCAAATCTGATCAAGTGCTGTCAAAATCGTGAAGCCATTTCTAAAGCGCAAACTCAAGTGAAAAGTAAAGGTGGTTTTATCAAGTGAAGCAAGGTAAATTTGTTTTGTGTCAGTAATGTAATATTACAAAATTAACTTAATTTCATTTGTTTAATACAGCAAAACATCAATAACATGGAAAACATTGAAGACATGGACTACATGGATGCGTCTCTGGAGGCATCTAAGCAATCCGGGCAATTTTATCGCCAGATGCAAATGCGCTCTGCTCAATTAGAGTTAGAAGAAGAAGCAGAAACCAGCCGGTGTAATGTGCAGATTGGTAAGTAGTATTTAATGAAACACTTGTTTGTGGTGATGTCCGGTTGTGCAAGTGATAGTTGATGTGGATATTTATTCAATATTGTGTTAGCATCAAACGATAGTTGTGTTTACGTTGTGTATATGTTTATCAATTTAAAATCAGAGTGAAATGTCCGGGTATGTATGGTGTTTTTTTTTTTGCAAATTAAAATAAATAGTTAAGCATTCTGAAATAAAAATAAGTGCATCTTTAATTGCACAACAGTTCAAAACAGTGTAGTGTTTAAAACATTTTTTTTTATTCGGGAGGAACGGAAGAAAAAAGCGGTAACGTAGTGCAGTCGTTATCTCCTTCCAGTCAAGAACATGCCCGTCATGGGTTCAAGGCTGGAATGGACCGTCATACCGAGGCAAAGACAGATTATAACAATATTTTATTTTAACTAAAATGCATTTTGCGTACTGAGATAGTGTTGGCAAAGAACAAGGAGAAAGGGTTCAAGCATCGCATGAACCTTCACCTTTAGCATGGACTGACTATCCCGCTGAGCATAACCGCGTAGATTGTAAAGCCAATAAGAGGAGGAAGAAAAATATGTTTCAGTTAATAATCCATGCTAATTGAACGGTTTTTAAGTGGCATGCTTTTTAGATGATCGCTCAATAGTTAGCTGACAGTTGCGTTTGTATTCGTTTAACAAATTTCACAAAAACCTCATGGCCTGCCGAGAAAAAACTCATTTTTTTATGTTATGGAAAAACGTGCTAACTAAAAAGCTCATTTTCAATAGTAGGTAGAGAATCCAACTTCAATCAGAGACTGCATACTGTAGTATGTTTTAGCATACTAAAAAGATAAAAATTAATTACTAAGTGAGTTTTTTTGTAACAATACATTCAAATATCGTCACGCAGTTAAAGTGAATAAGTAAAAGAAAAACAATGCTTAACATTTTATTCTCGATGTGTATGTATGTGTAAGTGTTATGTAAAATTATGTGCTTATAAAACTAAAGGTGTGCCGATACCTTTTCGCAGAATTGACTAATCTGCGAAAAAAAAAACAACTCATAGATTTCAAATCTACGAAAAGGTACATCAGGCGTAACCAACGGCTGAAATCGTGATTAGTAAAAAAAGGATTTATAAACATTTTAGCTACTGAACCACAACCGCAAGCTGTTGTGGAGGATCCATGCGAAGTGTCGAACATTTTCGAAGCTGTTGTAGAGGGCGACACATTGGATAATTCTAGTGACGAGAATGATGACGAGGATGGTCACGAGGAAGGTGAAGGTGCAGGCAAAACATCAAAAACCCCTGGGTTTGATTTGCACGCGCATTCCCTGGAAGAATGTTTGAGATATTGGGCATTGAAGACCAATGCGGCTCACTCGTCCGTTAATTTGTTGCTGCATATAGTGCGTGAGCGAGCTAATTTATTACTCCCTAAGGACGCACGGACGTTGTTGAAAACAAGTACCGCGCCCAAAAAAATATTAAACGTTGTGGGGGGACAGTATTGGTATAATGGCCTTGGACCGTGTCTTGAAAAGGCATTCAGGTGAGAATATGTAATAATAATGTAGTATGTTATTTAATTTATCCTTGCTTAAGGAGGCAAAATCGGTTTTGTTGTAAATGCTCATCATGAGTTAAAGCCCCTTGTGGATTGTGTCCCCCCTTCCCCTCCACGCCTGTCCTATCCTGCCTGACTATCCTGCTATGAGTTACAGACACGCTAGCCCATCAGTAGCACAGCCAGGCGCCTACAGGGCCACAACGCTTAAACCGCCAAAGAAGGCAGGCACAATATGTTAGGCTTCATTTTCCTTTTTTTTATTTTTGGTTGGATGAGAATCTTTTAAAGATCCAATATCTGTATATTTTAACTAATATTTCCCACACCAGCCACCAAGGATAGCAGTGGTGCAAACTAGTGATGGGAAAAATGAAGTTTTTGTCGGAATCGATTCCGGCTAGCTCCGCAGTTTTCTGGAATCGATTCCGGATAGTAGGTCCGGAATCAGTTTCCGGAATCGATTCCGGAATCGGCTCCGGAATCGGAATCTACTCCGGAATCGGCTCCGGAATTGATTCCCAACACGGAATCGGAATCGGGTAGGTCCGATTCCGAGCTCCCACCACTAGTGCAAACCATCCAATCGTTGTGTATATTGTTTTGTTGACAAGTGTAATATATTTTTATTTTAGAAAGCAGAGGATAATACCCGGCACTAAACTACCAATTATCTTAAATATTGATGGAGTGCCATTGCACAAAAGTAGCCGAACGGCATTTTGGCCAATTTTGGCAAAAGTACACAAAATGCCACACATAAAACCTATGACGGTGGCAATATTTTGTGGAACAAAGAAGCCAGATTCACTGGAGGATTACCTTCGTCCGTTGGTACAGGATGTCAATCATATCATTGACAATGGAGTACTTGCAGGTTCTCCTCCTACTTTGGTGAAGATTGAAGTATATGCAATTGTGGCTGATTCTCCAGCACGTGCATTTCTTAAAGGTAACGAAAAAAATGGAGCTTGTTTAAAATTGTTTTAACACTTTATTCCTAGGTGTGGTGTCACACATAGGGCATCATGGCTGCTTGAAATGCACGGCAGTTGGATACTATCATCCATCATCACGAACAACGTGTTTTCCATCAACCAGTGCTGCTCCGAGGACGGACGAAGATTTCCGTGCGGGTGTCTATAAGGAGCACATAAAAGAAAAAACACCACTGCTGGAATTAAAAAAATTCAATTTGGTTAAAAAAATGCCGGTGGATGATGACCTGCATCTTTTCTACTTAGGTATACAACGCCGGCATTTGCAAGGGAAGGTGTACGGATTGTGGGGGTCGGAAAAGTGGACTGCAGAAATGGTTGAACAAATTTCGTTGCATTTGGTAAGCATAGTTTTGCCATCGGAGATCCATCGCAAACTACGCAAGTTGGACGATTTGAAGTTTTGGAAAGGCTCTGAGTACAGTTCTTTCCTTCATTATGCTGCTCCTGTCGTTTTAAGAGGCAGAGTTAGCGAAAATGAATACAACCACTATATGCTTTTTAATTGCGCTACAAAATTCCTTGGCTCAAGAACATTTAAAAACCAATGGACAAGCGCTGGATGTTTGCTTGAACAATTTGTTGCCGACTATGATAAAATATACGGGGAAGGGTACGTGAGCAGTAATGTTCATAATTTGCTACATGTTACAGAGGAAGTTATGGACCTTGGACCTCTCCATGAAACATCAGCATTCGATTTTGAAAATGCGCTTCAGGGTAAGACACGCATGCTAAGAAGTGGTTACAAAAATCTGGAGCAAGTAATAAACCGGCTGTCCGAGTTAGACAATTTAACTGCTCCAGAACCAATGAAATTTTTTTATGACATCGAAGTCAAAGATACTCAAATAACAGTTCTTTTGAACAATTATGTATTGAAGAAAGGAAATAGAGATGGTTGGTTTCTTTCCACAGAAAAAGAAGTTATTCAATATTGTTCGGCAGCGAAGGTATCTTCTACTGTGCGTATTACCGGAAAAAAAGCTGATAGGCAGAAAGAAAGAAGCCTTCATCTTCCCGCTTTCTTCAACATATCTGTTCACATTTGAATGTAACGTAAATGAAATTGAAAGAACCGTAGTCGAGCTTACTCCATCACAAGTGTTCTGTAAACTTGTTGCCATACCATTAAATGAAGGTGGAGACACTTTTTTCACACCTTTGATACACACGCTTCCCGACGTAGACAGCAATTGAACAACGGTAAGTTTTCTTTATTACAAAAATATGAAGAAAAATATTAATTTCAAATTTCTCCACATTACGGTTTTTTAAATAAAAAAATAAATATTTTTTTCTTCTTTACGGGTTTTTACAGCACGTGAATTATTATACTTCAATATAACGACCTTGCCGTTCTAAAATAAAGCAAATGATAAATTCAAGTTTAAATCAGTCATTATTAATTCATTACAACTAGTATATTTATTGTCAAGCTTTTGCTTTCTTCTATTTTAATTTCAAAGTTTTGGCATAAGGAGCAGACATTTTTACACCCTTCATGCCTTGCGTTTGTCATTTAATTTTATGTTCACTTTGTAAATTTGCAAAAAGTTAACCTCTTGTTCTTCAAAATTCTTGGTCTTTGAAAAACTCTTATAATTACATAATTTGCTTAAAGCATTTTATCCTTTTGAACCCCCAACCACCCAAAGTACATTCAGCAAACACATTTCGACTGTCATCTGTTTTTCGCATAATAATATATCTTTACATAATCACGGAACTGTAAATCGACTCCTAAAAAACAAGGAACTCTTCAAGTAAAGTCTCGTAGTTGAGTGGATTGACATGAAACATTTGACCACTATCTTGTTTTGGAGGGCCAATGGCCCTCGATTAAACGGAATGTTTTACAAATTAATTGACTTTATTGAGCGTACTGTGCGAATGTCCACATCTTTAGAAGCAGGCAATTCCACTGGAGCTTTAGCCGGGAGCGGTGCTGACGACACGTCATTATTACCTACGATACTATCGATATGTCACGTTTCTTCGATAATTACTGATTCATCAACTGCATACACGATGTGCATCGACGCACTGTTTATAAATTGAAGCGGCACTTGACAAAAAACTTTTTTGGTAAGCGTTTCGAATTAATCTTCTGCGATTGTCCTCCATCAACTGTTTTTTTTTATTCACAGTTCTATTTTCAGGTTGTGAAACAGACATTGATGGGAATGGGACGTTTGGTAACGTTTGAGAAACATTATCTGATGGCACAAGTTCTCCGAACGACGACGGAAGCATCAAAGGAAGCAGTGCCATTTGTGATAATCCAGCCATACCATACACCAACAGCAAACGTGTCGATAATGCGGCAAACTGGCAGATCAGTCCGGCACCGCCATGTAAGTAGTTTTCTGTATCTATTTTGGCAAAAACTGTATTAAATAAAATATAAGTATTAAAAGCGGAAAAAACACGTATAAAAACATTGTTCATAACAAATTTATTATTGTTATCCATTTTTAAACATCTATTAACAGCAAACACGCTAACTTTTACTGTATCATTGTCATTGTTTTTAATGTTTTGATAACAGATTAATACTAGCAGCCGGACAACGGACGGGAGGACCGTAACGAGATAAAGAAAGGAAACAAGTGTATCAATAGATAACCAGTTTGTGGACAGCGCGAAATACACTATGTGCCCAACAAACTTGATGTATACATAAAGTAAGTGTTTAACTTTTACAATAATAATTAAAATTTATTGATAAAATACTATGTCGAAATTAAAGTAACTTCATGCTTACCCCCATAATTTATCGCTGATAGTATATCGTCTACGACGGTAGTGTTTAATATTTTATAATGTAATGCAAGATTTTATTAATTAAAATATGAATTTGCTTGTTCGCTCGTAGATGTACTCGTAATAATAATAATAAGGAGTAATCGCTATGCGGAACTCTGTATTATTATTATTTATCTGAATGTAAGACCGGTAATCATACGGGGGCAGATTCTTTCTCCATTTAACTCATCAGTTTGAAACATACTTGGCCACAAACACAACTTGGCCAAAGCAAGAGTGTCAAAGATCATTGATTTCTTTCTGTTAAATAAAATACGTACATGTCTTTTAGTCTTATTTACAAAATTCATTTTTCCTTTAAATCCTAATATTTACACAACAGTACTCCATACTGTAACGCTATTAGCAATAGTATTTTCATAACACAATTTTTTACTCACACAAAACTAAACTAACTCGCACAAGAGACTTAACTTATTATACATTTTCCTTATCCATTTTATAAAGAGGAGCTGGCATCTTATTTCCTTTTAAATGTAACCTTCGCTTTGCATGGCGATTTTTTTTGGTAAAATACGGCTGAAGGTCTTCATCTTGAAGATCACCAAGTTCTTTAAAAAGATTCAGCATGTTTGGAAAATCTTTTAAAGGAATTTTTTTTGAACCCTTGCCACTCCAGGTACAGTTTGCAAATAATTGTTTTGAGAAAATTGTGTCTATTGCGCGGTGTAAAATATAATGTATTCGACTGTCACGAGCCTTACGTAAAACAAACGCTAAAACGTTTTGCTTATATGTTTGATCGTCCCCTAGACGAACATCGAATGCTTCCAGTTCTTTTTTGGTATTGAGTGGATTGAATTGAAAATTTTTCGGAACTGAGTTTGTCTGCATAGGTGGTCGGATGCATCCCGATTGAACTGCATGTTCAAATCTTTGCCGCAAGGCACGCACTTCACGTAACACCATCCGATTGTCCACATCTCCAAGGACACGTGTCTCGTTTGACATTCGAGGGAGAGGCTCTACGGGAGAGGCTCGAAACAGTGCTGACGGCTCATGGTTTTCCAACGTCATATCATCAACCAAATCAGCTAACACTTCTTGTGTGGGTGATATATTTTTTATCGACAATTCACCTAACACACCTTGCAATGGTTTTGCTGTGGGGGCAGATTTATTTGAAATGTCACATGATTGAACATTCTCCGGTGATTGTAAATCCATGGCATGGATGTATGTTGACGTAGGAGCAGCATTTGTTCTTTTGACATCAACTGGTTTGATATTGTTGCTCATAAAAGAATGGACATTTGTCATTGGTGGTGGACCGAGATCTTTTAATGAAAATAATGGAAGTGACGAGCAATATAATGATGTCTTTGTAACACCTTCGATTTCACCTAGCGACCGTTTGGCACGTTGCTTGTTAGATCGTCCAGCAACATTTTTGGTTTTGGTTGGTTGGTTTACGGATCGAATTGAGGAAGCTCTTTCTATTTTTTTTTAATAGTTTTCGGAATCGGTGTGTTTGCTGCAGGAACTAGATCACTATTCTCTGATCCATATTTTGTACCAGATGAAACAGTCATTGTTGCAGTACATTGCGCAGGTTTTTTAGGTGATGATCTTGCTGGCCTCGACGGCATTGGAAGTGACGGAGAAAACAATGGTGGTGGCGATGTGATGTATTCGATTTCATGAAATCCATCAGAACTGTTACGCATCGGTGTTTGCATTTGCGATTGTCCTGTTATTCCGAACTCAAACTTGGCCGACGGGCAAGGGGACACTAGCCGCAATTGTCCAGCCGCATTAGATGGCATTACATGGACAGGAGAAAACGGCACAGTTTTTGTCATCGATGGTCCAGCTCCTCCTCGTGATAAAGGTGCCAGCGGGGGTGGAATCGTTACCGTTGACTGAACCTGTACTGGAGTAAGCCGCGCACCTGTCTGTGTAGACGATCCAGCTCCTCCGGATGAAAAAGGTGCCACCGGGGGGGGAATCGTCACTGTGGACAGAACACGTACGGGCGAAAACGGCACAGTTTTTGTCATCGATGGCCCAGCTCCTCCGGATGGCAAAGGTGCAGGCGGGGGTGGAATCGTAACCGTTGACAGAACCCGTACTGGAGAAAGCCGCGTACTTGTCTGAATAGATGTTCCAACTTCTTCCGATAACAACGGTGTCGCCGGGTGGGAAAACATTACACGTAATCCGGCCGCTCCTGGGGACAGCACTCGCACAGGAGGAAATTTCGCACCTTGCTGAGAACGTGTTAGGGTCGATTTTACCATTTCAGCGGATTTCAGTGTCGATGGTTGTTGTAATTTGGTATGCTGTAAACAAAAATAAAACTTGTTAAGAAAATGTCTATTTTAAACGCTCGTGTTTACTTTGTGTAGATACTTACAGGATAATTAGTTGGCTCCATTTTAGCACATGTAATTTTAGCGAATTGGTATAATTTAAGATAAACAACTTTCGATTTCACTGTGCAAGAATACTTCTGATTATCAAGAATGATTAACGCTCTCTGTTATTATTTCGTTCACAGCCTCAAACCAACAAAACAGCGGGTGGCGTAAAAAACCATCAAAAGCACCAAGAAGAAACCAAAACGCAGTGCAACCGTAAAATCAGTGGGTTAGATAAGGATAGCGTCATAGCTCCACTCCATGCGGTGCCAATAAACAGAAGAGTAAAAAAACAACAACAACGAAATAAACCGGTTTTTTTCAATCCGAAACAAGTGTGCGTGAGAGGGGATAGTATGCATTAGTATGTGTGAACGCGATCGTTCGGGTGGAATGTGTCTATGTGTGCGTGAAACCACATTTACTCTTCTACTGCAAGTGGGTACGTAAGTGGGGCCATATGTGTACGACACGATCCCATACAAAACTTCGGCTTTTGCGGACTGGGAGACAAAGCCAAAGTCGCTCGAAGGAAATAAGGTTCGAGATGGGTTCGAGGGAGCTTACCCAAGTAGCAACCGAAGCTTTTTTCTCCCAGTTTCAACCCCCTCATGTCCACAAACTGCCTTCGCTTACTATTCCTATCCCGTTTTTACATTCCACAACGTTTGTTGCGTTCTCGCTCATCAGGGTGTTAGTCAATTCTCTCTTGCCACACGAAGAGAATTCTCCTGCACACTTCGTGTGTTGGATTCTACCCATCCCTGTTGAACACACGTCATTTTCTTCCATCGCACTCATCAGGGTGTTTGCTCTTTTCCATCCAAGCCAAAGAGCGACTTCAGTGTGCTCTGAACCGTGGATGTGAGAGTGTGTGTTTGTGTGCTGCGTGAACTATTTTTCCTGCGTGAAACACTTTCCATACTGCGCCATCCGCGGTGTTCTTTCTGCTTCATCGGAGGACGAATTTTTATAATCTAATTGTTTGGGTAAGTGTCTTTTTCTAAGTGTCTAGTGCTATGTGACATTTATTCTAATTCTAATATTATTCTAATATGCAATGTTTTGCACATTACAAGTTTCAGATGTGTGCTGCTACCGCTAGCTGTTCCTCAAAATACTTAAAAAATGTGACACTGTGTGCACAGGCGTTCAAGTTTCAATTGATCCTCAAGCACAAAGGTAAGTTTGTCACATCTTTAAATGAAGTGTAATCTTTTTAACAAAGTGTGTCTATTAATTGTGTATTTTCATCAACAGCCTTCATACAACACCGCGGTTGAAGCGCACCAAATCTGATGACATCTTTCCTGAACCAAGCAGGCTGAACACGCGCACCACCACGGGCTCCAGCGCGGTGTGAAGGGGGAAGAAGAAAAGGCAGAATTGGAAACAGCCGCACCAGGCTTCCAACCACCGTGTGTGTGTATGTAAGTATGTGAGAACACATGTGTGAATCCTCTTGTGGGAACTGCAAAAAGAAGAGAATAAAGAGTGTGAAGCAGCTAGACTGCCGCAACCAAATAAAGAGAGTGAATTCTCATTTCAATCCGAAAAACTGGGAGAGAGTGATGACATGCGAGAGAGAATAAAACTAGAAACACGAGAGAGGACACGAAGCGCTTTCGGGTTTTTTTTCGCCTTCGCGCACTTTTTGCTTTATGCGCGCGAAAAAGTGAGCCTTGATCAGCGCGATGGCTCCCATACAACGGCCTTCGGCTTTGCTATCTGGGTATCGCTCAAACCCTTGCTCGACTTCGAGCGGAAGCGATGGCTCGAACCTTTCTTCGTGCAAAAAGCCGAAATTAGTTCGGGTTTCGAATGGGAAAGAAGCAAAACAACACACGCACACACACTGTGCAGTTTGATTTTGGGGCGTTCCTTTTTTTCGCGTTCGCCTTGGTGGGGCAAGTGCCAGGTGGGGTGGACGGCGGGTTAAGCCTGGGGCCGCTTGTGCTTTGTGGAATCCTCTTTGCTGCCTGTTTGCCTGTGAACTGATGGAGAGTTATTTTTGTATATGGATTAAAGGGTACTTACTAGTGATGGGCGTTTCGGAGGGCACCAACGGCTCCGGAGCCGGCTCCGGACTAACGGCTCCGGAGCCGGCTCCGACTTTTTCCCGGAGCCGGCTCCGCTCCGACGGCTCCGGAGCCGGCTCCGCTCCGACGGCTCCGGAGCCGGCTCCGCTCCGACGGCTCCGGAGCCGGCTCCGCACCGACGGCTCCGGAGCCGGCTCCGCACCAACGGCTCCGCACCAACGGCTCCGTAGCCGGCTCCGGACTAACGGCTCTACACTCACGCCTCCGTTCCATAAATGAATATATATTCTCGCACGTGTGGAAGCTAACACACGATATGATTGCAGTATTGGCATGCATGACGTTGTGTAGCATTCGTTAGTCTCGTCTTTCTTAACAATATTCAAAACTAATCGATATTTTTTTGATAAATTCTTTTAAACATGACCTACTCCGTTATTTACGGATTACCTCGATTGAAACTTCATTGAAAAAGTTTTTTTGGTCTTTTGTGTTAAAACCGGCTCCGTAGCCGTTGGAGCGGAGCCGTTGGTGCGGAGCCGGCTCCGGAGCCGTTGGTGCGGAGCCCGCTCCGGAGCCGTCGGAGCGGAGCCGGCTCCGGAGCCATCGGAGTGGAGCCGGCTCCGGAGCCGTCGGAGTGGAGCCGGCTCCGGAGCCGTCGGAGCGGAGCCGGCTCCGGAGCCGTCGGAGCGGAGCCGGCTCCGGAGCCGTCGGAGCGGAGCCGGCTCTGGAGCCGTCGGAGCGGAGCCGGCTCCGGAGCCGGCTCCGAAATTGCCTGGAGCCGGTCGGAGCCGGCTCCGGCTTCGGAGCCGTTTTGCCCATCACTAGTACTTACCACCGGGTCTTGATCCAGCGTTTGTGATGGGAGAAATGTTTGAAACCAGCCGGTCAAACAATTTAACCATTTATTACATCGCGTTTGGCGAGATTATTAATGGAATAAGAATGGATCTTTTCCATCGTTTGATTTTTTCTAGTATCACAGGCGCTAGCTTCCGCGCAATGAACAGATACCCGCTTACTGCTGAACATTTCAAATATGTTTGTTCGAAGAAAGCAACAGGTTTTTGATAAATATCTTTGAAACTATTCATCGTATCCAAAAACGATCTTCGAGAGCTAGATTCAGCAACTCAAAATATACTTAGAAAAAGTTTTTCGTTTTTTTGTTTTTTTTTTTTCATTACGGGTTCAGAAACTTTTTTTTAAATCGATAATATGATCAATCTTAGCAATGCGGCTTTTTAGCGCCGTTCCTATGAAAATATTATCTATAGAAACTTTCACGTGTATTTTAATGAAATATTTGAAAAGTGGTGTGCCTCGTAGTACTGTCGTCAACTCGTCCGACTTAACAACATGCCCGTCATGGGTTCAATCCCCAAAAATAGACCGTGCCGCCATACGTAGGATTGACTATCCTGCTATGGTGGGAAATCAATTAGTCACTGAAAGCCAAGCCCAAAAGTGGTACAGGCAGGCCTTGACCGACAACGGTTGTTGAGCCAAAGAAGAAGAAGAAGATTTGAAAAGTGGGGAAAAATTTAGAAAATGGTGAAAACAATAACATAGTAAGCAAATATTGCAAAGAACATGCAGTTTTTCATAATCATGGGCATGAATCCCACCGCGCGAAAAAATAGCACACCCTTCCCTCAGCAGCGTTGGTATTAGACTGATAAAACCATGGGGAATTGTTCGAGTCCCTCAACTGAATGTCTGCGCCTACACGCGAGGTCCAAAACAGCCGAAGTCATACAAAATCATGAAAAAGTCTGCGCCCTTTTGTTCCGGCGTCCTTGTGGAGTTTACCGAGCCGAACCGAATGGTAGTGTTCGAGAAACATGTGTGCGTATCAGGTAGCAGCATTTGTACTGCTTACCTGCCGTATGCCGCTGTGAAACCGAGCGAGACGCATAGACAACGAATCAAAAGGACATGTGTAGCCGTGAGGAAATTTCTCTTTGTCTCTTTTGCCTTGTCCTTGCCTTTAGATCCTGATGAGTGAAGCATGCATACCTTTCGGGTACGTTCGGGGTATAAGCTCTGTCCCTCTCATGTTAATGGTGAAGATAGAATCGTATGCCATCGGCTCTGCATTCGGGCGTGGGCAGGCCCGTGGACGCTGTCTGTTCGCATGCAATGAGAAAACCCCGCTTCTTCCCATCTTCATCCATACATTCGCTCCGCGCACACACACATCTACACGCGCTGTGTTTGCAGCTGTAGAACTTGATGCAGAATGTATGCTTTCTCGTTCTGGCACAGAGTAAAAGGTTCGAGCGACTTCGGCTTTGTTTGGTGGGTCGATTTCTTTCTTCGCTGATTTTGGCAGCGCACGAAGGGGGTTCGGTTTCAACTTCCAACAACAACAACCACACGAGCCCAGCCAACAATTTCCGAAGGCGCCCCGTGTAAAAAAATTTTACTTTAAGCTTTACTTAAGTTTTTACACTAGCAGCAGCTAAAGTAAAAACTTTCAGCACGGCACAAACCGACGCACACATTCAAATGCTTGGATTGCTGGTCCTGCTTACGCATACATTTGTAATTATCCCTCCCCTTATATTTTCGGATTGCTGGTTGTAGTAGTGACGCTTTTTCTTTTTGCTTTATGCACACTTTCGCATGCTATTTATTGGGGTTACTCTTTCCACATGCGTTTTGGCACACTCACACTCTGTATACGGCAGGATGCTTCACCCCTTCCAAATGCTGCAGTTGCTTTCTGTTACCCTTCCTCTCGTTCTTCCTTCTACCCTCTGCGCTAGGATATCCTCGACTGGTGCTGTGCGTGTTCAGCCGGCGCCTGTCTGGAAATGACGTCACGGACTGGTGCTGCGCATGTTTAGCCGTATCCTAGGCGTCATTGAAGTGCGCTCTTCTACGAAAGAGCTGTAATTATATCTGTTGATGAAAATTAACCAATAATTAATCCATGTTTTTTATAACAAACTAAACAATATTTTGCACATAGGATTATAGAAACGCTTACCTTTATATTTTAAAACCGGACAACGTTTTCCTTCCGTCGATTAACATGCGCGTGCACTGTAACTTTTTAGACGACAAGTGTTAGTTGAATGTATCAATTGAAGCACACACGAGGATAAGAAACTTACCTTAGAAATTTACAAGGATAAATCATTCCATAATTGAAAAAGAAGGAACACGGCACAAAACGTAAGCGAGCAAAGTACGGGGCACAAGAAATCACACATCACTCCAACACATCCTTCCACAGTGAAAGTTCTGGACAGACTGAGGATGCCTAACACCCGTATGAGCGCGATAGCAAAAAAAATCATGGGAGATCGAGAGAGATGTGTAGTCTCGGTTCAGCGAAATACGCATACCGATGCATGCGTGTGTGTCACGCGAAGGATATCGGTTTCCCCTTCTCCCGTTTTTCGTTCATAGGCCACACGATCGGCGTTGTGCCGTCCAAAATCTAGAAAAAGAAGACATGCTCTCTCGCTTTGGCACACAGGAAAGTTTTCCAATAGCTACGGTTTTGCTGGTTGGGAGGGAGCTCGTGGATACTCACGAATGGAAAATCACTCAAATTAGAGCGAGAGACAGATAGAAAAAACGAAAGGTCAATATAAAATCTTCGGCTTTTGACTGTTCCCACCGGTCACCAGCACTAAGAGATCCGCTGAGATTGAAGCTGGCTTTGAAGCTGAGTTGGCGAAATTATTCAAGTGATCCGTCGGGTCCCGAAGCCGAAGCAAACCCGAAGCCGAAGCAAAACCCGAACGGGGTTCGGCACGACCCACAGTGGTCTAAAGGCGGACTTTATGGAAAAGTATTTTTTCTGTTTATTTCTACCCATTTTATTTTTAACTTAAACTAGCATTGATGTTTAGTATAAAGTTGATATTTTAATGAATTTCTAGATTTGTTCAAAAGTTCTGACGCTTTGAATCTAAAAGTCTTGGCTAATTGGCCGTTTTTAAGCCGTATCCACTGACATAATGTATTTGCTTAAAGCTTCGTTTGTGTTCTACCTAAAAATTTAAATAATATATCGTTGGAAAGGTTTTTTTTTGTCTTTAAGAATATGTTAATAGACTTAAGCTACTGTGACGAATAAAAAAGCTACTACAAACTATAAATAGAAAAAGCTGAAAAATATACCAATAAGCCAATATTATAGAGCGCCATTTTATTTCCTGTAACTTCCTGTTTTTGCTACCCACATTGAATTAAAGTTTAACACTTTCTACAACTTCTGTGAAAAAATTTCGGTCCCCTTTTGTCCCCTCTAAGCGCTGCAGCAAATTAAAAGTTGATTGATTGAAATAATAAATGCAACAAACAGAGCTAAAAATACGACATTGTTTTCCGATTAACTACACTGTGGTTATTCTTGAGGTACAGTTGTCATTTTTTACAATCTAACAACATACCCTGCATGGGTTCAAACCCCGTACAGTTCGAGCTCCCTTCCTCCTGCTTCACTATATGCAAACCTGGTCAATTTGTTATGGACTCACAAATCAGTCAAAGACATTTTAGCCGCAACGTTGCCTACACAGGTATAGACTTACTACATCAAATAAGAAGAAGAAGTTTTTTATTATTTTCAACCACCTACAATTGAATAGTTTTGTACTTGTATTGATAAATTTAGTTCCCCCTTTTTCTTACTGTTTTTAAATAACCAACAAACTAAAATAAAAGTGATAACATTTATCTATTTTTTTCTTCTGTTTGAGCAAAAGCAAACACTATCTGTTGCTTGCTATAAGTATTGTATTGCAAATAATCATACGAAGGGTTCGTTAATCTCTAAATCTATCCTGGGTTTACTAGTCCGAACAATAACTGTCCCCATGTTTATTACAATATTTTCCTCAAATAAACAACTCAGCACCAGGATACATGTGATTGGCTGAGGTGGCTATTCAAAAGGATCATTGTTATAAATATGTGGACAGTTGTTCATTGCATTGGAAACCATGCAATACAAACAGCCAAATAAATGAAACGTAGGCTAACGGTACTATTTGAGTATCTACACCGACAAATAAAGTCTACTTCAATTGAAATGCATACTGATACAGATATACAAGTAGTAGTAAAAGTAAGGATCGACTGATCGTTAGACCAATACAATAAAAATCGTTAAGCTTAGCGTATTCTCATGAGAGAGTACGAATATTAATGCACACTGATAACACAATGCGTTAGATATTTTTGATTCTGATGCGTATCGTAGTAGCAAGACCGACGTTAATTTGATCACAAGTGAAAAATATTCCAGACCGTATAAATTCCGCAGCTAGTGAATTTGGGCACTTTTATCTTGTCCTAACAATTTAATAACATTATGCAGGTAGATAATACAGACCAACGATTGAAATACTTTTATTTAACGATTTCTTCAATTGCGTTCAACACGCACATCTAATATTTTTTCCATTAATACAGAACGTAACCCAAATTACCAACCGGGAGCTTGTTTTGCAGTTTAACTTCCAAAATTCAGCTAAACTGAACGTAGAGAATGCTTTTCGTTTCGTTTGCGAAACATTGGAATCGTCAGATATTGATGAAGATGCAGTAAAGCAAAAACTTAACTTGCTGGAAAGACGAGCCAAGCATCTGTGGAAAAAAACGAACAGCGATAGGAACAAATTTGATAGGGCTAATTTTGCGTGGTTGAACACACAATTTCTCTGTGACTTTAAGAGAGAAAAAATCACCATCATACAGTCAAAAAAACTCTTTAGTGAACTTACAAACAGGCAAAAACGAAGAAGAATAGCGCAAATGTCTTCATCAGTTAAATGTGAATCCGTAGATGAGGCATTGATGCTTGCAAGAAAAATCGCAACACAGCAAAAAAATACGTATGTTGTAAATGCGTTAACAAACAATCTTCACTCTTTAAGCTTCCGCCGCCAAGTGTCTCAGGCATGTTTTATTGGTGGCTTATTACTTTCTGATACTGATGCTCCTGATTTACTCTCGTCCATCTCGTAGTATGTTCCCTCTCGTTCCCTTCGTCCTCGTGATCCTCTGTCAATTGAAACACGTCATACTCTTTATACTTTCAATGATCCTATTCTATCCTATTTCAGGTTGTTTAACCACTTTTACTATCTCTTTGATTTCGACTCCTCTCTCAACTCTTTCCGTAACCGTATTTTTTCTTCTAATTCTCTTTAATTATTCTTCTAAGTTTCATTAAGTTTTGATAGTCTCTACGCTCTACCTATGTTTTTTTTCTTTAATTTTTTTGCTAGGTCTAGACTAGTTTAGTTAGGCTTAGTTTTTCATGAATTATTTTGTTTATTTGTTAGGGTTTATTTAGTTTTAAGTCTGCCTTATTTAGCCTTGATGGCGGATATTGTATTAATAAATGAAATGAAATGAAATGAAATGAAATGGTTAATTGTTCTACTCCTGCAATGAAATCAGGAGAAGAAGCCTTATCATTTTTGATAGAAGGAAATTTCTCCAAAAAACAATATTGTATCATTAGGAAAGAGTGTCCATCAAAGTTCCGTAGCTACATGGAAATACTTAAAGCTAAAAAAACATGTTCCCCGTCGGCAGAGTCAATACATGTAACTGAAAGCTCTGTGAAAGTTGATTTACAACCACTTGTACATATGACTACAGAAAGCATTGTCAGAATGGAAAAGGACAAAATATTTGCCTATATGGATAGCCGAAAACACAACCACTTAAAATTAATTTCACTGATGGCATGGGGTATGGACGGGTCATCAGGCCATTCACAATATCATCAGAATTATTCTAATGAAACTGCCGACGATAGTAATGTGTTGATAACATCATTAAGTCCCATCAACTTAACTGTCAAAGGTGATTCTTCAAATGAAATCATGTGGTCAAATTTAACTCCTCAAAGTGTCCGATTTTGTCGACCGATTTCTATGATCTTTGCAAAAGAAAATCGTGACTTAGTGATTAATAAAAAATCTGAAATTGAAGCAGAAATTGAAGCACTTCGGCCATATTTATTCGAAACTGAAAACAGGGAAAAATCAGTAATTGTAGAGTTTAGATTTGTCTTGAGTATGATTGACGGAAAAATCTTATCATACATCACTCAAATTCCAACGTCTTGCTGCCCGGTATGTGGATCAAAGCCCACAGAAATGCAGAATGTAAAATACATCGATAACGGATTCCAACCTTCTCCGGGGTCTTTGATTCATGGAATATCACCCCTGCACTGTTGGATAAGAGTTTTAGAGTGTATTTTGCATATATCATACAGATTAGATTTTACAAAATGGAAAGTGACTGCGCATTACAGAGAGGCATACAATAATAGAAAACGCATTGTTTTGCGTGATTTATTTACTAAATTTGGAGTGAAAGTAGACCAAGTTCGAGCAGGTTCATCAGGCACAAGCACTACAGGAAATGTTTGCAGGCGAATATTTTCCAACCCTAAACTTGCAAGTGAAGCGTTAGGTGTTGATGAGGACTTGATAAGGCGGTTTAGAAATATATTAATAGCTATCAATAGTGAACGGCCTTTTAACGCAGAAACGATTAGTTTATATTGTAAGGATACTTATTATAAGTTTATTAATTTGTATAGCTGATACTACATACCAGCAACTGTACATAAAATTTTAGCACATGCTGGAGAACTAATTCTGAACACTCCTGTTCCGTTAGGAAGTATAGGGGAAGAGTGCGGAGAAGCACGCCATAAAATATTCCGGAAAGATAGGGAATACCATGCACGCAAATGCACTAGAGAGAGCAATCTGGTCGATGTATTTATGCGTGCAATACACAGCAGTGATCCTTTTATTAGTTCACTTTCTTTGCATAATCGTGTGCAAAGAAAAATGAGCGACAACTATCCAGAGGAAGTCAAACTTTTCTTTGAGTTTGAGCAATTAAATTCAAATGAAAATGTACCTCCTCTTGAGGAATCCTTTGAGGATATTATGGACACTTTAGACAAGATGAATGAGCCACTCGTACAGGATATGAGTTAAAAGTTATATTTTATAAGTTGATAGACAATAAATCTTATTAGGAATCGACTTTGTTTTAATGTAGAACAAGGTATATAACATAAATTATACTTTTAATAATTAAAATTAAAGACGTTACATTTTATAGGAAGTATACGATTAAATTGACTACCCTTTTTATATTTTTTCCACAATTTTTTTAATTTAAATCAAGTGTTTCATTCAATATGTTTCATATCACAATAGTTTGTTAAATATTTTTTAATCAATTGATTTCATTTGAAAAACGACGATTGAAATGAAAAGAATAAATTAATTATTTATTTTATAAATATTTTTTTAATTTGAAATTTGTCATTGTAAATAAACAGTTGTGGGCAACTGGAAACAGTAACATGAAACATTAAAATAATAATAATTAAAAATGTTTACCTGTACTCAAATTGAAACTACGTGATCAATTTAAGATTAATTTTTTTGCTAGGGTTATACTGAAGCTTAAAAAAGATTGACTAGTGGCGCCATCTGGATGTCCAATATAATTCAAAATTCTTTGTAATTGTCTTAGATGTGAAACTAACGTCAATCGATACTGAAATAGGCCAAACACTGACAGTAAATAGCAATGTCCTCCGATTGCTCTGAAGCAAACCACTGTGCGACCCTTCGTAAAAATAGCCCCCTTCCCCTTTTTTGCCAGGATTTCTTTCCGAAATGATACAATGCGAACCATTATATCAATATGATTCGATTTATTGAATATTTTATGTAACATAAATACAAAAAAAACACAACACATGCACAATAACCACTGCACTTAATTCTAAATTAACGCACATAATTTAACAAACACTTTTTACACTCGCACAGAGAAAAATCAGCACAGCACTTTCTGCTCCACATCGCTCTCGCGCCTAGTTCTTCTCGCTGCACTGTACGGGCCACCATCTCCAACACCACGACACTGCCACAGGTTTTGTTGTCTCCGTTCGCCGTGAAACACACATGAAATGGAAGAAAAATGTTATTAATTAGAAGGGGGGATGTTGGTTGATAATTTTAATCACTTTTACTTACCTTAAATTAGATAAATCTCCATTTTTCACGGGGTTTATCCGCTGACAACCAAGCGCTGAAACACCACACAAGCACCAACCTCACTGGACTGAAAGTAAAGCTTACTGCGTGAATGTGTGTATGCGCTTCTGCCAAGCCAACCGCGCCGTACTGCGTGTGTAGCCAAGTGCGTGTGTGTGTATATTTGCACCACTGGACACAGAACACAAATCTCACCGCAAAGCAGAGCGTGTGTCGCCAAGTGTATGCATGTGTGTATTTGCACCACTGAATTCTGAACGTCCGCCGCACCGCACCACACAGCGTGTATCGCCAAGTGCGTGGCTGTGTGTTGTATCACCGTGGACTGCAGAAAACTACCTGCACTAGAACAGAGCGCTGGTGTGGCCAAATTTGTGCATGTGTGTACTTGCTCCACTGAAAGCCGGTATCGCACCAGATTTCGGGTGTCGCCTTGTGCGTGCGTGTGTGTTGATGTCACAGCACACTCGTTCATCTTTTTTTTTTTCGTTTTTTCGCTTGAGCCACTCGATTTCGTTCTTCGCTGATTTTGGCAGCGCACGAAGGGGGTTCGGTTTCAACTTCCAACAACAACAACCACACGAGGAGGCTCGGGGACACTCATCAGGGGAAAATCGCTCAAATTAGAGCGAGAGACAGATAGAAAAAGTGAAAGGTCAATATAAAATCTTCGGCTTTTGACTGTTGGGTATCGACTCCGGGCGACTCCGGACTACTTTGGACGACTTCGGATGGCTTCGACTCCGGGCTTATCTATTTTACACATTTCTAGTGGATTCATTTTTCAGGAATTGGAATCGGACTAACAATAGTCAGAGTCGGATCGGAGTCGTTGGTGCGCTCCATACAGCACATCACTAGTATACAGCGGCTACCACAACTATATGGATAGTCGTTTTTCGTGATTTGCGTAAAATCCATAAGGTATAGATAAAAACAGTGAATGTATGAGTTGTGCAGAGTACTATTTCACAGCTACGCATATTTTTTCAAATTTTTGAAAACGTTTTTACACGACTTATTATGAAAAAAACAATTTATGGTGGTATCATAACTTTAAAGACATTTCGAAAAACAGGGTTTTTGTGCTAACTAACGCATTTTAATATCGTTCAAAAATATTTTAAAAAAACATTTACAAGAAATGTTTTAAAGAAGAATATTTTTTTACGATTTTTAAAAAGAGGTTTTATAACTTTATTTAAGGTTTTATTAGTTTTATGAGAGTAATTATCAACATATGATTTTTAAAAACACAAACAAAAAAATCTAAAAAATATGTGTTTCTTCTGTAATGAATTTTTTGAAAATGCAAACCAATGTATGTTAAAAGATTTTTTTTAATTATTTTGAATTTACCATGAGAACCTTATCAATTTTTTGAATAACGGTTAAAAACTGATTCGATCAAACAAAAATAAAATATTTATTTTAGCTGAATATAAAGATTAGCTGCTGTTACACACATAATTCAGGAATGTAATCCTAGCCTGACCTGCTTCAAGGAAGCGTACTTTCACCGATTCTGTTTAATATTTACACATGCGATATTCCAAAAATGAAAAATGTCAAACAATACTCTTTTGCTGATGACTTTGCGATTAGTTCCTCTGCCAAATGTCGAAGAACAATTATAAAAAGCCTAAACAAAGGGCTAAATGAGTATGCAAGATACTGCAAAATATGGAAGCTGAAAGTCTTCTTCTTCTTTTTTTTGGCCTGCTCATGTATGAGCACGTCTAGTAGACATGGCCAGGTCGCCAATCCGTTTCCAGGAAACTCGGTCCTGGGCTGCAGTCCTCCAACCACGGCTGCATCCGATCTCCGACAGGTTCGACTCCACCTGATCCAGCCAACTAGCTCGCTGTGCTCCTCTACGCCTCGTGCCGAACGGGTCGCTGACGTGCACCCTCCTAGTGGGGCATGAGTCCGGCATCCTCATCACGTGTCCCAGCCATCGTATCCTTCCGGCTTTGATGACCGTCAGGATATCAGCACCGCCAAACAGCTCAGCTAGCTCGTGGTTCATCCTCCATTTCCACACGCCCTGCTCGCACACACCGCCAAAGATAGTCTTTAGTACCCGCCGTTCGAAAATGGCGAGTGCATTGGCGTCCTCCGTCAGCATAGTCCAAGACTCGTACCCGTAGAGGACTACCGGACGAATCAGTGTGCGATATATGGCGCATTTCGTGTGTTGCTGGAGTCTTCTGGATCACAGGAGTTTGTGGAGCCCGTAGTAGGCACGACTTCCCTGAACAATGCGCCTTCGGATTTCGCTGCTTACGTTGTTGTCCGAAGTTACGATCGTACCAAGGTAGCAGAACTCCTCTACCACCTCGAGATCGTCGCCGTCAACTGATACTCTGTTTCCGAGTCAGGCTTTATCACGTACAGAGCCCCCGGCAAGCAGGTACTTTGTCTTCGTCGCATTGATCCTCAATCCAATCCTTTCGGCCTCGCGTTTCAGTCGGGTGTACGCTTCGCACACCGTCGCAGTTGTACTATACGTCCGATGATGTCGATGTCATCCGCGAAGCCAAGGAATTGGAGAGTTCGGGTGAAAATCGTGCACCGGATGTCGAAGCCCGCGCTTCACATGACACCTTCCAGAGCGATGTTAAACAGCCAACAGGAGAGTCCGTCCCCTTGCCTCAGACCCCGGTGCGATTCGAACGATTCCGAAAGCATGTTCGTCACTCTCACCTTGCACTGCACCCCGTCCATAGTAGCCCTCAAGTAGGAAGCTGAAAGTAAATGAATCAAAAACTGAAGTATTTTTTTCTCGCGTTGTACAAGTAGAAGAAAATTTCCAGATAGAAAATTAAACATTAATTATAATGAAGTGGAATGGAAAAATTAAATCAAATTTTTGGGGGTTACACTCGAGAAAAGGTTAACATTCAAAAAACATATTGAAAATAGAATACTCTCTGCAACAAAAACCTCATGATCTCTATATAGCTTTACTAGCAGGAAATCAAAATTAAACTTAAAAAATAAGCTTTTGCTTTATAAACAAATCCTACGGCCTATATTATTATATTCATACCCTGTTTGGGAGAAAAGTGCCTCTACAAATTGTTTGAACGAATCCTTAATTTACCACTTTGGCATAGTACTAGTGACATTCACGTAAGAACAAATATGATAAAAATAATACAATATGCTGATCTACTTTAGAAAAGTATAAAACAAATCGCACGTCCAGCCAGTGGCGATTAGTAAATAGGCTATATTAATGTAAATATTAATGTAATAGAGGAAATATTAGTGTAGATAAAGTTGAGGCTAGATTCTCCTTAGTTTTTATTTTGTTCTTAGACTATAAGTCCTTAATGTGACCAGGGTTTTTTTTTCAAAAAACTTTTCCCTGCAGAAGAACTCCACTCTAATGCGATGGCTGAAACATGATCCTATCATGAAACTGTTAAATTTATCCAGTATTTTGTGTAAAAGCCACAAAAGGTCTAATATCAATCAGAGCTCCATTATATTGTATTTAAAAATAGTAAACAATGAAAATAAATAAAGTAAAGTAAACTCCATTTAAAAAAAAAATCCCAGACTGATATTTTTTTCCTCCTACCACCCACTTCACTTCATCGATGTTCTCTTAGATCGCTAGAAAGGCCCCGGTGACGGCCGCTTGTAAAGTGTGATCGTGTATTCATAAGGTAGTTTATGAGCCAAAATAAGGACTGACTAAATTAGTAATATGGTAATTAGTAAAAAGTAATAACTAAAATTTATGCTACTCGCTCGACAAATGCTCAAGAAATCTGTAACATTCTCAATCAATATATGTCTTATTACAGTCGCCCGAAGCGAATTATTACCGGCTGAGCAACATACTTTACTTTCAATCTTTTGAAAGTTTTCTTGATAATAATGGAATTAAACACGTCTTAAATGCAACATGTTCACCTCAAGCGAACGAACAGGTTGAACAAGTTAACAGCATTCTTCGCCCAATTCTTAGTAAACTCTCAAATAGTCCTGATCATAGTGTTTGGAGTTCACATTTAAGCGCAACCGAATATGCATTGCATAATATCAAGCACGCATCTATGAATTTCATCCCTTCTATTCTCTCTTTTGGCGTCGAGTAACGAGGCCATGATGATGATGAATCAACAGAGTTTCTTGATAAGAAAAAAACCAACGTACTTCAAGATCCAGATAAAATTCTTAATAAAGCATCAGAAAACATTACACGCAACCAGGAAATTAATGAAAAATACTTTCCTAAAAACCACAAACCGACTCCTGAATTCGAGATAGGTGATTTTGTCGTAATAAGAAACGTTGACACCGTCGTGTACCAAATCAAAAAGTTGATTTCAAAATTTAAAGAACCAGCTATTGTACACAAGATTTTACCTAACGATCGCTGTGTTATTAAGGATATAGAAGGTTATCAGGTAACCCAAATTCCATACAGTCCTTGGTACATACCTTCGCAATCGTACAAATGTTAAACAAAGAACTGTAAAAAAAGAGGTTAATTCACGCTAAGGTGTTAAAAAACACATGAATCTGTGTCGTTGGCCCTTCAATCCTTTTGTCCCTAAGATTATCTCGCCTCCAACAAAATGATCATATTTGAAATTTGAAAAAAATCCATCTGTGGTTTCAGTACGCTGACTGACTAATTGACTGGCGAAATTGTTGTTGAGCCATATGGCTTTTAGTCGTTGGCATTTTTCACGGTGAAATATTTTTCCAAGAAGACATAACATTTAGAGAGGGAAACTTGGAATTTTCGCCCGATCGCTTGAAGCGCTTCAAGAATTCGAGATACATTTTGCTCCACTCAGAATTTAATGCATTGTTCACGCTGAACAATAGCGGTTAGCTGGGAATAATAAGGAACTGCATTTAATTCATTATTTTAGGATGTCTAATAGTCTCAATAGTTAAAAAATTGAATTTCATGTATTTTGGTGGTAGCAATATTCCGATTAATATTCAATTAAATGTAGCGAACGTACAACATTTCACGTTCACTTTAACGCAAGGTCTAAGGCGACCTTTACAATAACAATATCTTTTCAGTATGAATGTCACAATATTATGTTAACTATTTTTTTATTTGTTTGTTTTTGTTATACACTACATAAAATTAAAATAGCTCTCCCATGTGTTTTTGGCACTACCATATCGATTAGAATTTTATTAGTCCAGGATGTTTAAATAAACTCCACCTCCAAAATACTCCACTACGTTGATGGTATTTTTTCAATAACTCTGAAATATTCCTGGAATAGGTGCGAAACAAGAATAAAACCACAGCGTAAAAATATCTTTTACTTGATTTCATTTTGTTTCGTTTAGTTTATGATTCAGTTCTGATTAATAATTTTCTATAATTTTGATAAGTTATTCGAAAAATTTACAATTGGATATCATTTTTTTCGTTTGATTACAAATATTGGACTGAACGCAGCATCAGGCGTACGAAAATAATGTTCAATGCAAAACTGTATACTTCTTCTTCTTCTATTTGGCGTAACGTCCTACGCGGACATGCCGGCCTATACATGCTTTTGAGACCTTCGAGCAAAACTGTACACAGTAGAAGTATATTAAGACCATATAGACGGTTCAAAGATCTTTTAAACAGATACTTGAGACGGCAGAGTAACGAAAAATGTTAAAAAACTACAAAACTCCAATAAAAAACAATGTTTGTATGACAGATAAGTGACGTATCTGTTAATTAAAATAGTTGTTTATCAAATTCGGCAACAATTTAAAACATACAATAGCATACATACCCACGTAAGCAATTCTTGATAGGGTTTAAGTGGTAGTCGTAAAAAACCATCAATATATTAAAATAATGTGTTTGAAAGGCGTTGAACAGGTTATTTTAACATCCTGAGCGAAACAAATCTTCATCGGTAAGGTAAAGCCGCAAACATTGCATAAAAAACATGATGGTGTTACTTTAATTTTACGCTTGTCTAGACATTTAGAGTTTTGAACATGTTGTCCAACCATATACCTAACCAATGGTTTCACTCACATACATGTTTACAATGTTTTAAATATTTATGATTCGAAACTATTTTATACTTATTATTAATTTGAACTGTTATGCTTCAATAATTCGAATGTTATTGAATCAAATAAATTAGTTATAGAAAGCTTGTGGTAAATATTTCTCAGTTTAACAAATCAAATGTATTTAACATTTAACAGTATTTAGCAGAAGTGATCATAAATATAAACGGGATTTCAACAAAATCCACCACTCTTTGCTTGACTCACATTTTGAGCGGCGGCTTTTCTTACTTATAAACGATACCTACATTTGTGTTAAATTTAGTTAATTTTTAAGCAAGTTTGCGACACCTGCCCTAACCTATAATCCCAATGTTAGCACGACGTAAACCGCATAAGAAAATGAAGTTATATAATTAAATTATTCAAATAGCTACTTGGCAACGCCGAAAGGAAAACAATTACCAACTGACATTATTCACTCCTGACTATGTGCACACGAGTTGTTTCGTTTTTTTCCTCAAGACCTATAGAGCACATGAAGTTAATTTACATATTTGCTTTTTCTGTAATCAGCTGAAGTAAAAATATCCTTTAGCATTTACGTGTAACTAACTATAACTAAAGTAAACCATTACGATATTTGTTATAGAATCTTAAACACACATAGAATCTAAAATAAAATCTATTCTACATAAATATTGTTTAATGGTCTCCAGCAAAGGTTCAAAGAGATTATGGGCGTTTCATTTCATTTCAAACTATATGTTTCTATGAACCATTGATTGGTATCTAGGAAGACTAGATGTGAAATAGTTGCAAGTAATAACTTCTGGTCGCGATGTTGTAAGTAACTTGTAGTTACTCCATCAGTTATTAAAAGCATCACAACTAATGCAAATTAAAAATAACCATTCTTACGCATATGATTCAATAAGTTTGTTGTGTCAGAAAGGGAGGATAAGTAATTTTTAAGATGGTACGTAATGATTAATGAGCTTATTTTATATCCCGGAAGAAAAGAACAATTACGATTTAGGATACATACCGTCTGGCTGTTAAGGAATTTTATGCATTCCACGAACAGTTTGTTACATGAAATAACAGTAGATTTCCTGTTTAGGGAATAACAATAAAAACATGAAAAATAAAAGTTTTTATTAGTAATATCTGTTGACGTGGTTGTATTGTTCGAATTAAATGAAAGTAATTTTTATATTATTCAAGAGCATTGTAAGAGCAAGATATTTGTAATTGTGATAAATAAAACATTTGGAGCGTGAAGAATGATCTTTTCCGGAAATAATTAGCAAAGATAAATATGTAAGATATACATATATATATATATATATATAAAATGAAAGTAGTTTTATATTATTCAAGAGCATTGTAAGAGCAAGCAATATATATATATGAGCATTGAAAAGGGAATATAGTTATTTATAAAACTCAAAAATTTCTCCTATAATTTCGCCTATAAATTGATCGTGCGGCGTAACGTCGTAAGGAAAAACACTTTTCAAATCTAAACTTATGGTGCACGATCGCAATTCTGCAACTATCCCCGAGTATCGTTTGTATCAGGTATGTCAATGTAACGGGCCGCGGGCCGCAAGTATTCATGAAGATTCTGTGTGCGGCCCGCGACGCTATGAAGTAATGATAAATCCAGTCCATATTTGCCTTCAACATCGATATTAAAGTTAGCAATTGCGGCCCGCAACAGACTCTTCGCGTAGACGTAACATGTGGTCCGCCGAAAAAATGAAATTGACACAACTGGTTAACATCCCTGTACATCCATCAAATAATCCATCAAATAATCCATCAAATAAAAAAAAACATATATTATTTCATGGATACACAGGGATGTTAACCAGATGAGTTTTTCTATATATATATATAGATATATATATATATATATATATATATATATATATATATATATATATATATATATATATATATATATATATATATATATATATATATATATATATATATATATATATATATATATATATATATATATATATATATATATATATATATATATATATATATATATATATATATAATATATATATATATATATATATATATATATATATATATATATATATGTGTGTATATATATATATATATATATATATATATATATATATATATATATATATATATATATATATATATATATATATATATATATATATACACATATATTTATATATATATATATATATATATATATATATATATATATATATATATATATATATATATATGTGTACATATATATATAGATATATATATATGTATATATATATATATATATATATATATATATATATATATATATATATATATATATATATATATATATATATATATATATATATATATATATATACATATATATACATTTTTTATTTTTCGAACCTAACATCTACATTTTTATCCATTCCCGTCATGTGCATGATACTTTACTAGGTTAAACGATTCAATTGTAAGATTCAGAATTGTTAGATGTCAACATTATAGAACCTGTGTTGACAGCATCTTGGTTGAATCAACTAAACGAAGTACATGTCATCATTTTTGTACTTTTACTACGTCTTTTCCATTAGCTAGAAAGCAGGCATAACTCTTTCCTCTTCTTATTCGTATTTGTTGACGTAACGACCAACACGATAAAGCCGACTCATTCAGTCTTTCTGGGCTTATCTATACCACGCAACCGATACTCAATCATTTTTAGAGGGAATCTATTCGTCTAAGAATTGATCCCTTTTTACCAACGTATATTCAATGTCCAAAATAAATGTACTATGGTTTCTATTGATTAATTGCGAACTATTTTTTTTGTGTAAACTATATGATCAAATTTAACACGTTTCACATTTTTTATAACTTAATAGGAGGAAAACTAGCGTAAATTAATATTATATTGTTTAAATTTTCATCTGCCATACTGGTTTATTTCTTTAAATTACTGTGTCTTTCATTATACAGGTACTGATGGTGTTGTACCTGTATAATCAAAGACACAGTAATTGGTAGATCATTATTGTTAATGTTTCCATAATACAAAACTGCATTCAATACTTAAAAAATATTACTAGATTACTTGTAATTACAGGAGTAATTACTTTACTCAATTGGTTCAACGAGCTGATAAACTCAAGCAAACTTGACTTTGCTCTTACTAAAACTTTTCAAATACTTAGACATTAGACAAAAATTTGTTCAAGAAAATGGAGTAAAAAGTAAATGGTTGCCAAGAGAGATGACCTAATAGACCTACACGATATAGTATCAAAGCAATGAGGGGCTCGTAGCGTAGAAGGAAGGGATTTGGTTTAGGTTGGAGACTGATGTCTAATACTAGTTGATGGCATTCATAAGTGTATGTGTCGCATTTGTACGTATGTATAGAAAGGGAAGTTCACCATCATACCCCATTGAATGGACTTCATTCGAAGAGCATGCGATCAGTACCTCTACCATGAGTATGTGTTTGTAACAGAATTTGAGTGCGTATATGAACGTACATCTAACCGGAAAACCAGCCTCTGTCATGGTTGCTGGGTCCCCTCCGGTGTCGATCGTAAGCACTTGGTTTAGCCAAGAAAATTACGCTGACTATAAAAACAAATTTAAAACACCATTCTGCAGTCAGTTGCAGTAGTTCGAGCTGAGTGACAACAGCTTACGGTTGGGAGTGTCTTTACTACATTTTGTTTCATTAACTGGAAAATATTGTTCTAATTTCTTTGATATTCTTTAATTCGATAGTTCTTTTGGTAGGTGATCGAGAGCCAGTTCACTTGTAGTGGGACTGTTAACTTTGTGAAGATATTGTTAACAGTCCATTTTAGTTGATTGAAATGTCTAGCAAATAATTTCGCTAGAGAAGAGTTAAAAAATCAGTAGGAACTGTGTATATTGCGTTATATTGTTAAATGACACCTCAAGTGTTTTAAGCGATTGTGTTAGAAGTGCTATAATAAAGTGATTGATTAAGAATTTGCAAGCCAAACATTTGTTTGAGAAGTGGTGGTCAGAGACTTTGAGCAAAATAACATAACAAGCAGAAAAAGCTTTTGTCTTTTTCCATACATCGATCAAACCTTTACTGGTGTTAACGAAACAACATGTCAGCAACAATTGCGCATACAGATGGCCTCAATAGTAGTGCCAACATTATTTCACCAATCAACATGTTCTACTTCCTGCTTACTCCTGCATTATTGCTGTGGTTTTTCTATTGGCGTTTATCACGACGCCACATGCTAGAACTAGCTGAACGGATACCTGGACCGAAAGGACTCCCTTTGATTGGAAACGCCTTAGACCTTGTTGGCAGTTCGCACTGTAAGTAGTTGGTATATCATACCACTTTGTCCAGCTTGCAGATCATACCTGTGTGGTGAATAAAGAAGCATTTGGTTTTTTTTGCATGTTAAAAATATGATTCAATCATGAATAATATGGAAGACATACTGTTTTGTAAATATTAGATTAATATAATTGTAAAACGACTGTCATGTCCGTCTTGAGTTCAATCCTAGAATGAGCAGCTCGTATATATACATATATACATATACATATATACATATATATTTATGTATGTGTATGTGTGTGTATGTGTGCGTCTATATATATATATATATATATATATATATATATATATATATATATATATATATATATATATATATATATATATATATATATATATATATATATATATATATATATATATATATATATATATATATATATATATATATATATATATATATATATATATATATATATATATATATATATATATATATATATATATATATATATATATATATATATATATATATATATATATATATATATATATATTTAAGTTAATATTTGTATACAGTATACTTTATAATTTTCATTAGATATGCTATTTCAGGGATTAGATATATTTAAGGGTATAATTGACTTGACAAATTTAAATCACATTCATCTATACTGGCTATCTATGTCCCTCCTGTGTTTGGTACCATGCATTTCATTTGCCTTATGTTCTTTATTCTTCCATAGCGGAAACGTTTCCCTCAGTAACGTTTGTTATGGCCAGTAACCTTAATCAACTCTAATCAGGGAATGGGGGTTATTGACTCACGTTTTACGAAGTGATTTAAATGAACAGTTGCTCTTACAGGTCGAATAGTGTTATGGCTTACAATTGTGCAGCACAAAAATGTAAAGAGCGAAAATTTGCAACTTTTAATTCTAAAGCGTTGTAAGATATGTTGCAAGTTTATGACCTGCTCACTATTATTCCTGGACCTGAAGGGTTACAAATGGGTTAGATTTAGGTTTACATTTATTTTTTTGTTTGTTTTACAAAACAATCGCTCACAAAAACAATTCAAATTAACATCATTCATGAAACTTTTTAGCATAGCTCAAGTTTTCTGACTAATGTTTTTTTCTTGACTATCACTTCAAGCCGTGTTCCGCACAATTATCGAGAAGGGCAAGGAATATAACGAAGTGATTAAAATATGGATAGGACCGAAGCTAATCGTCTTTCTAGTGGATCCACGCGATATAGAATTGCTTCTTAGCAGCCATGTTTACATTGACAAATCCCCTGAATACCGCTTCTTTAAACCCTGGCTGGGCAACGGACTACTTATAAGCACCGGTAAGTATGTTAATAAAGCTGTGTCTACGTCTGCACTGGACGCTTGACAAGCTGCTGCCCACGAAAAGCAAAAAACCAATTGGCACGAAACACGATGACTAGATTTGCATATATAACCGGTAAACGAATCGGCTCGCTATTCGCCGATACGGTACGGTAGATCATATGCATCAACAGACCGGAAGCGGCCATTATCCTAATCGTCAGAGCCATTGAATCCGGAATTTCTCGAAACGCTGAGCTTATCCACAAAACGCTACCAAGCACGATTTAACTTTTTTTACGAAACAGTAGTAAACATGTAAAACCGTTCAGATAATTTTCCACTCAGCAATAATTATTTACGCTATAAATAAGCTGTTTATTCCTTTTTCATCATAAGGTATACACTAAGAAAATTATTTAAAAATTTGAAAAATAATCGGTACTAGTCTTAATTTACTATTTATTCAATACAACTTGTGCAATACCTCACATATGGAATATTTTAAACAACCCTCGGTAGTAATGTAATATTTTATTCATCTCGTGTTTCTCCTATGATTTATAAAATGATTACCTTGAATTGTTCTTCAATAGGACACAAATGGCGTCAACATCGCAAACTGATTGCCCCTACTTTCCATCTCAACGTACTTAAGAGCTTTATTGATTTATTCAATGAAAACTCTCGTCTTGTAGTAAAGAAGATGCAGAACGAGAATGGGAAAGTCTTTGACTGTCACGACTATATGAGCGAATGCACAGTAGAAATTCTTCTAGGTAAGTGAACTACTAGTAAAAAATGCTAATCATTTTACCAATTAAATATGTTTTATCTATATTTATAAAGATCTACGTTTATATTATAATGAAATAATTGATTGAAATAACTCAAACAGACTGCAGATATTTTTTCATAGGCATTTTAATTTGATCTGTATTACAAAGTCTAACGCAATGTTTTTATCCCTAACATTTCAATTCTCCAAACACTGCAGTGAATAAGCATATATATTTATATGCGTACATCTTTTGTTTTGATTTTCATTTGAATGAAAACCATAAAAATGCAAGAATAACTGAATTATCCTGCGAAAAAATGTTTGTATACAAAGCACAATGCATATTTTTTGTATTTTTATTCAATTGTCATATTTTTTTGCCACATAGGCTTCAATACTCAATACTTCAATACTTATTATCAATATTTAAACCTTTCAACTTAACCCTAACATTTAGAAACACAGATAAAATAGTCACGAACACTTATTAATTTCATATTATGTTAACGCTTCCTTCTATTACTACAATAGTTTTTTAAAATATTAATGCTAAAAGCTTGCTTATAAAAAGTTGCACAATAATAAAATTAATTTTTGTGATGTTTCAACCCATTATCTATTGAAATTACTTTTCTTACTTTTTTCTACAAAACTCATTTGGACTCACAGCTGAATTACTTATAGTTTATTCCCGTCACTGACAAGATACGGTGCTCGTTATTTTTCTCTCGACTGCAATTGCATAATAATCGTTTGAAGTATCAGAAAACCAGTTTTGAGCACTGTATCTCTCAACTAAACGCTATTACACAAACACAGCTTCCTCCTCGAACTAGAGGTTTGTAGCATGCCAATAGATATATCGAACATATAGTATCAAAACAAAAAATCTATTTTCTCATATTTAAGCGGATTGTGACAAAAACAATTAAATCGAAATTCAAATTAGGCTATGCGCTCAATTATTTGTAATTTTCTCTTAGAATTTTACATAATTTTATATTTGTACTATTTTAAGGCCTTTTTTTTCTTGGAAGCCAAATACTTATTCTTTATGTCTTTAATATAAGTAAACCATTACACATGAAAAATATTTAAAAAACAAAAATGAAAAAAAATATTACATTTTTTGATTTCTTTTTTTCATTATGTGTTTTGAGATACATTTTCAAAATCAAAACGAGAAGACGTCAACTTTCACATGTGTGTGTTTCTCATATATTTTTTTCTTCAGATACTTAAAAGACGTTGGAGATTATGTAAAAAAAAAACTTTTATTCAAATGAAGTGAACATTAATATTGCTTATATGCTATGTACGCTATATACTTATCTAACGAATTTTTATGTTAGTATGGCTTTTCGATTCCATACTATTGTTCAAAATCATCAACCAGAAAGATAAATTAAATAATAACAATATCATTTCCAAATCTCACTAATAAAATTTGCTTGTTTAGCGTTATTTAGATCTTCTAACATCGTATGATGCACATACGCATTTTATTTGCGTAGAAAATGTAAATTGAAATTAATGATTCCTGTTTTGTTTTCTATAAATGATAGGCATTGCCTTCATTGGCTATCGTATACGATTCCTGTGGCACTCCAGGTGATTAAAAAAATAAAGAACTGCATTTGTTTTTAACCTTAGCTCATGAGTAAATCAACTCATCTTATTCTTCTTTGATTCTTGATTTCAACTCAATGTGAACTGGGGAATGATTCTAAAATAATGATTCTTAGATAACTTTTGCTAAAGCTTGTTGATTTTCGAACCATGTTAGAAACTGTCAACCAAACAAGTTCAAGATAATTTTGGATGTTTACATTCAACTTAGATTATCAATTAATCAACTTCAAAGTGAATAATTATATTTTGTTTCTAAATCATCAAATTCTTATCTTGTCTCAATCTTTACACCTGATACTTCCCGACGTTCTTCTAATTAATGTTTATAAATCCAGAAAGAAAAATAAATTCATCACATTTCGCCAACTAAAAATGTTCCGTTAGACGAATCGAAGTAAAAACAAACGAGATATCCAGTATTTTAAATAAAGCTCGCTTTATAAAATATTGGTTTTATACTGTCTGATACTGTTCTATCCTCTATTTTTCTTTTATTTTCTTGGACTACACTGACATTGCTAAGAGTATCAGAATGGTTAAGAAGGAAATTGAGCGAGAATAAAAAAAAGAGAAAAGTAACGACGGGTACCATAAGAAGAAGAGTAAACGGTGTTCTTATTTTCCAATGGCTTCTGTATTACTTTGAGTGCCATGGCTATCAGATAGCAAGCGGTTGTTATAAAATCAACTTATATTGTATTGAAATTATATTTTAACTCGTACCACTTAACAACATGCCCGTCATGGGTTCAAGCCCCAAATGGACCGTGCCGTCATACGTAGGACTGACTATCTTGCTATGGGGGGATATCAATAAGTCACTGAAAGCCAAGCCCACAAGTAGTGATACAGGCAGAACAACGGTTGTTGAGCCAAAAGTAGTAGTAGTAGTAGTAGTATTTTGAAAAATTAGATATTTTATCATAATATTTTGTAATAAATAAAAAAATAAACGACCCAATATTTTTTACTGGGTTTCTTAATATATTTTTTTGTTTTAAATGATTGCTTCATATCCTTAAATGACTCAAAATGAATGTCCCTGGAAAAGACCGTTTAATGACAGAAGTAACAAGTGTGCCTACCAATAACTAGCCAAACAAACATGCCACTCTTTTTCTGTATCAAATATTATCATTCGCTTAATTAACATTAAAATTGAAAAAAAATTATTAAAAAAATAAATTATTAGTTAAAATTAAAATTATTTTAATAAAATAAAACTGTACAAATGCATAGTAGCAGCAAGAGGTTTCGTCAATCAATTACGTAACGCTAGAATTGCATTTTTACCCTTTTCCTCCTATTGTCGCAAAAAGTAACGTTGGAAGAGACCCCTTCAAGAAATTACGTAACTGTTTGGTAACCTTCACTGCTTTTATTTCTTATTTTTGTATGAGATCTAAACTAATTAAACTATTTCTGTACATTTATTTTATACTGTTGTACGGGTCAGTTTCTAATGCAAACGGCATGATTTAATAATCGAGTGAAGTTTTTTTCAACAGCCCAGCTGCCACAAATAATGACAGCTGTTAAAAAGCATCTTGCATGTTTTTAATAATGCTGTTCGCACTGAAAACTGATCCAGAAAACTGAGTGTATTGCGTTAAATTACCAGGTTTAGATTTCAAGCAAAAAAAAATCTTATTATGCGCTAATTATTATCGCAATTTGCAACGCCGAACGTCAACATGGTCAGAATAAACCAAACATCATTTTGATCCTGTTAGAATACATACTTTGCTACTCACGTTACATGACATGTGAATCACATTTGGAAAGTAGAATTACCAATCGGAAGATTCTACTATTGTAGAACCGTAAGATTGTTTGAGCATTTCACAAAAGGTTACATTGAAAACTTTGCTTCATGAGCGGTACGAATTTTAACGGAAAAAATCATGTTTGGGCCGGTCTGGTGGTACAGTCGTCAACTCGTACGACGTAACAACATGCCCGTCATGGGTTCAAGTCCCGAATAGACCGTGCCCCCATACGTAGGACTGACTATCCTGCTATGGTAACAATAAGTCACTGAAAGCCAAGCTCACTTCACTAGTGGGTACAGGCAGGCCTTGACCGACAACGGTTGTTGAGCCAAAGAAGAAGAAGAAGAAGAAAAATGTATAACGACTGTAATCAACCCACATCGTGAACTTGATTGCTTGATTTGAAGTCGATTTTTCAATCAGCTAGAAAGGCGAAGTTTGGTCATTGTTTGATAAATTACTTGAAAAAATCTCATTTCTTTTGCTTATTTCAGTGAAAATAATAATACATGTCAAAAATATCCAAGAAAAAATCCAGAATGCTCTGTTGTTACTGAATTTATGACGAGTGAAACTATATCAATATATTTATTTTTATGGTCAGCTTTTATTTATCTGTTTATGAGGTGAGTTTGTGTTTGGGTTATATATTACGTATTCATCTTTGATTTAAAAAAACTTTATCAGCCACTAAAATATATGTTACCCTTGTGCAGTTTTGTTGTATCAATTTCAATATTTGATATTCTGAAGGGGCAGTCCCGTGGTAAAGTTCGATATGGGTTCGAGCCTAGAATAGACCGTTGTCCCGTAGCAAGTTCTTGACTATCTAGATATGTGTTATTGAATAGGTCTGGAAAGCCTGTATAGGCCGGCATGTCCACGCAGAATGTTACGCCAAGAAGAACAGAAAATATTCTAATCAAAAAATTGTATCATAAGATAAAGGATCTTAGAGCAAGACCTGGAAAATCTAGCAAGCGCAGCTATAATCGAAAATAGATCAAAAAAGATACTTCATTTTCCCAAAAATATTTTTTATTTTTTTGTACAGAGTTGTGAACTATTATTATGCTTTTAGTACTTAGAGACCAATAATATTAGAACCTTTGATTCAGAAAATATTACATTCTGAATTACAAGCTTATTGCAAAATTCAATTGTCAAAGTTTAAACTTAACATTAATATATCATACATCATGAAATAAGATCATTTATAAACCATTGCAAAATTGAACTATTTTTGCCCCGTGCTAAATTTCACTCTACATCTACAGTCTGCTCGGTAAAAGAGAATTGACTATTTGTTTATGATAGATGGAGTTGCATAAATCGTTACGTTGAAACTAAGTTGAGCGGTTTATCAACAATTGACATGTTATAGACAAACAACTAACAAGTCCCCTACCTTGTTCAGTGTAGTGATGTGCTCTTTGGAGCGCACTCACGGATCTGATCCGAGGCGGGATTTCGTTAGTTGGATTCCAACTCCGGCAAAATCCGTACCAATAGTTTGGCCCGGAGTCGTCTGGAGTTGTCCGGAGTCATCCGGCATCGTTCGAAGTCGTGCGGAGTCGCTCGAAGTCGTCCGGAGCCAGCCGGAGTCGTTTGGAATCGGAGTCGCTTGGAATCAGAGGCAGCTGGAGTCGACCGAAATCGGAGTTGGACGGCTCCTGGCGATTCCGGACGATTCCGAACGGCTCGGATTAATGCTGGCTACGGAACTACCTTTCGGAGTCGGTTCCGAAATTATCGGAGTCGGATCGGAGTCGGATCAGGATTTTTGCCAACTTTACCCATCACTAGTACTACAAGAGTTGTTTGAAATGTTCCGTTAGCCGTATGGCCCACTACTTCCTTACATGTTTGCAATGATAGCAATGAAGTATGATCTTCTGCGTATACATACATCCATGGATTCATTTTCACAGCCAGTATTGTGATTTATGTTCGATAGTAGTAGTTATTTATAGAATTGATCAATATTGTGCAAAAGAAATGAAAATTAATTTCGCCCCACTGTCAAATTCTATGCATTCTATCCGTAAATACGGGTTTAACATACTTTATCTCAAGACTTTGGGACACTGTCCCTAATTATTATCAAACGATGCCAAAACTCCAGCATATTACTTAAAAACGTTAATGATACCTGAATTAAATTGGCCATAAATTAATTGCCATAAATTTCTCGAATACACTGTTTCACACCCGGGCCGCATTGTGTTGCCATCAGCTGCGTTGGTTATAGGAGGCGCTTGAGTGGTGCAATCATATGAAAAACTCATATTTTCGTACAAACAGTTTAACAATATTTAATAAGGGATTCAAGTTATCTTTCCACATAATGAAATAGCTAGTTAATGCTCTACATGTTTTGCTTGGTTGGTGATATACCAGCCGGAGAGGCTATTCATTTTAATTCATAAGTTGCTCATAATTTTCCCTTGTTTACTATATCTTCCAATTATTTTTTCATACTTGGTTATATTTTCTTTTGTACATATGCTTTCACAGAAACTGCAATGGGAGTATCCAAAAAGACACAAGATCAATCTGGATATGACTACGCAATGGCCGTGATGAAAATGTGCGATATTCTGCATCTGCGCCATCGTAAAATGTGGTTGTACCCAGATCTATTTTTCAACCTTACTCAGTACGCTAAGAAACAAGTTAAATTGCTCAATACCATTCATAGTTTGACAAAAAAGGTTATTCGCAACAAGAAGGCAGCCTTTGATACCGGTACGCGTGGCTCTTTGGCTACAACTTCAATCAACACAGTCAATATTGAGAAATCCAAGAGTGATAGCACCAAGACAAACACAGTGGAAGGCCTTTCATTTGGTCAATCTTCCAACCTGAAAGATGATTTGGACGTAGAAGAGAACGATGTAGGCGAAAAAAAACGATTGGCTTTCTTGGACCTTTTACTTGAAAGCGCAGAAAATGGTGCACTTATTTCGGACGAGGAGATAAAAAACCAAGTGGATACGATTATGTTCGAAGGCCATGATACTACGGCAGCTGGTAGTAGCTTCTTCCTTTCGATGATGGGTGTACATCAACAAATTCAGGATAAAGTTATCCAAGAATTGGATGAAATTTTCGGAGAATCAGACCGTCCAGCCACATTCCAGGATACACTAGAAATGAAATATCTAGAGCGGTGCCTTATGGAAACTCTACGCATGTATCCGCCAGTACCTATAATTGCTCGTTCGCTAAAGCAAGATCTAAAACTAGCTTCGAGTGATATCGTAGTTCCTGCCGGAGCTACCATCACAGTAGCCACCTTTAAACTTCACCGCTTGGAATCGATCTACCCTAACCCTGACGTTTTTAACCCTGATAATTTCCTTCCCGAAAAGCAAGCAAATCGCCATTATTATGCATTCGTGCCATTTTCTGCAGGTCCAAGAAGTTGCGTCGGTAAGAGAAAAATTATAAAAAAGTTAAATACAAGTTTAATAAAATCAAATTTTTGTGTAAACAATTCGCAGTGAAAGATACTAATAGTTACATTACTTCCTTTTTTCAGGACGTAAATATGCTATGTTAAAGCTAAAGATAATTTTGTCTACTATCCTGCGCAATTTTCGCGTTTATTCCGATCTAAAAGAGGAAGAATTCAAGCTGCAGGCCGACATCATTTTGAAGCGCGAGGAAGGATTTCAGATCCGGCTTGAACCACGTCAACGCAAATCGAAGACATTATGAGGATTGGACGTTTACAGAGCATGCAAACTTCATTGTTATATTATACTTTACTATGTAGACATTTGTTTATGAACTCATGAAAGTTATTATAACAAGTAACATTTTTTATTTTTGTTCACTGGAAAAGCATTGAGGTAATATATTATTCTTCTTTTTCACATTTTAAATGGGAATACATTCGCATGAATAAAATTGTGATTGTGTTCAAACAATAAATAAAATAGGGATACTCAATGTCAATAAAGGTTGGGGATAACTTTTTGTGAAGGTTCGAAAAAAATCGAATATAATAATGTTTATAAAGCAAACATTATATTCTACCAATAAAACAAAATGGATCGTCAGTAATAACTATTTTAAATATAAGATTGAATGATATGCGTAGGACAGGTCTCTTCATTTATTTCAGGCCTATGTCACTTTTTTGTACCATTCACTCCATCTACGATTTTTACTCTTTATGCTGCATTTTCATTTTCACTCCGAAAAGACACTAAAAGATCAATAAAGTTATTTGTCATAAACATTATTTGTATGTAAACAACAATTGTCTTGGATTTCATTGTTTTCTTGACCATCGAACACCAGCCATCACCTTCGCAATGATTACGAGGCGTCGGTGGTTTTCTCTTACCTTGACGGCGATTCTCTCCGAAACGTACAACGGGTTAAAGGCGGTCGAAAGGGAAAAAATATAATTACAAAATTACCATGTTTATTGCATAGCCAAATAGTTAGTTAAGAACACACTATTATGCAACAAGTCTATCAATTCAACTTCGTAGTGTTGAAAAATCTCTCCAAACTACGATTTTTTTCCAATTTTGCTCCTATTTTTATTGCGCGTAATGAGTTTAGATGTGAATATTTGTAGTAGGTGGACGTATAATATGTTATTGGAAAGGAAATTTGATAAACTATAACGGTACTTTATTCACTTGCTTCCTATCAACGCCCGTCTTCGCGTATGATCGCTTCTCTAATGCTCTAATTCTATCTCTCCGATCTATCATCCTCCTGCCTAAACTGCTCGTTGTTAGCTTAAGGTGCGTTTACAGTTCTGACACCATCGCTACATCTCTGTCCTTAGAGTTCTCGGCTCCCTTAATGGAAATTGTTAACAACTCGTTCCCTTCTGGTTGTTCGTGCTCAAATTCTAAGTGCATTCTAAGCTCTTGTAGTTTACCCCATGTTTTCAGCCTAACAACGGCGTACACGGTTTGCAACGGTCGTTGTGTTCTTTGCGCACCTGGAATATCCTCGATTAAATATCTATCGTTGCCTAACACAGCCAATACTCAATGTAGCGACCTTGGTCGCTACGATAGAGACCATCAATGGCAGATGATAAAGGCGGCCGTATTCGTACAGGCGAATAAAGTACCTGAACCGTGAGGTAGCAGAGAAGGTGAGAGAAAGCAGAGCATGATAATGGAGAGAGGACAAAGTAGATGCTCGAAGGAGCTAACGGGCGATGGCGGCAAAAAGATGAAGGAGATTCTGGTGTCGGTGCTTGGCTAGAGAAGAAGTGTAGAATGAATTAAATAAAAGTTGATTTTTTTTGAGGACCATAAAATTGTTTGAGGCTGGCATTATTGATTCCGTTCGTAGCGGGAACGTACGGCGCTCACTCTGAAATTCTAGGGATGGCAACACATTTCTAAAGCCCGGTACTACAACGCCGCGGTGAATAACTGTAGCAACCATCTAGTACGTTAGGAAAATGAGTATCGGGACGTACGCCGCCGTTACGAACGGATTCAATAATACCAGCCTGAATACAGTATTTTTATAAATAGTTTAAACCTTTTCACCAATATGGTGTACCATGGTTCAAGCTGGTGGCTTTTTCCCGTAGCCAATAATTCTCTCTACTAGTACCAAATCGCATACCTTATGAGCGGTGGATCCCGCTCGCCGTTTGTCAAATCATGTTTTTTGCTTGTGCATCATGTTTCCTGTCTGTATCTTCGGTCCCGCTGCGCAAAGCGATCGAAAACTTCTCAAACTCAAACTGCAAACATATTTCACAGCGCATGGCTGTGAAATATTTCGCATTCAAAATTGTTGCAAATTTATAAATGAAATATTTCGAAATTTTCAGCGCTAAAATTTTTGGATTCCTGCTGCGCAAAGCGATCGAAAACTTTTCAAACTCAAACTGCAAACATATTTCACAGCCCATGGCTGTGAAATATTTCACATTCAAAATTGTTGCAAATTTATAAATGAAATATTTCGAAATTTTCAGCGCTGATTTTTGGATTGAAATATTTCTTCCGTCGGAATCCAAGCGTTTTCCTTGACATTCCGCACGACAAAATCGAGCAGTTTTGTAGCTCGGATTTTCGATCGCTTTCCGCCAGAAGCGATCGAAAATGCGAGCAGAAATGTCAGGGAAAACGCTTGGATTCCGATCGAAGAAATATTTCAATGCTAAAATTTCAGTGCAGAAAATTTCGAAATATTTCATTCATAAATTTGCAACAATTTTGAATGCGAAATATTTCACAGCCATGGGTTGTGAAATATGTATGCAGTTTGAGTTGGAAAAGTTTTCGATCGCTTTGCGCAGCGGGAAAGAAGGCATGAGAAAGTTCTCCGAACGCCATGATTTCTTCCGTCGCTTTGCACAGCGGGCTGTGTTCTGTTGGTATGGAAATTATACCTATACAATTCAATACATCGAGCCCGTTCAAACGGATTTGTCATTGTTCGCAAATGAACTGAATTGATTGCGATCATCATGTTGATATACATTTAAGTAGTTTTTTTTACAGAATCCTTGAGTGTGTACAAGGTAAAGGGTTCAATATTTGCTGGAGACATTTTGGCTCGAATTATTTATGTAATTTATTTATTTAATTAAATAACTAAGGCTTAACAATATGTTGCTTTAAAACCAAGGAGAGGAAGGAATGTACGGGTTATCGAATTATAGAGTGGGAAGGGTGATAGTGTTGCGAAGTAGGGAGTGGAAACGGGAGGATGGGATATGGTAGTCAAAGAGATCGGAGTGGTCATTGAAGGTAGCTAACGCTCGTTGGAGTAGGTCATTTTGGCCATAACGGGTTCGGCGAAATTCAAGGTAGAGGAGAGCTCTGGGGCGTAAGGGTTGAGACGGAACATAAAGGGGTAAACGCGACAAGAGAGATGGGGAATCAAGGTCAGAGGAGAGAAGATTGGCAACAAAAAGGGACTGGATGATAGAATGTATGACTTGGATAGGTTCCAAACTCAGCAGGCGACAACGGACATGATTTGGAAGAATAGACGACAGATCAGGAAGGAAGCGACGAATGGCATTACGGGTAAATTTGCGTTAGACTTTCTCTAGCCTTGCCATGGTAGTGATACCGGGTGGTATCCAAACGATATGACAGAGCATTTTTGAGGACATAAACGGAGACCATTAAGGCCATAACAATCAGAAAATTTGTCCAGCACATGCTGTAGGACATTACAATCATGAGATGAGGCAACAGGTAAAAAGATTTTTACATCATCGGCGTAGAGGAGACAGTTATTTTGAGGGAGCACAGATAGACAATCGTTGACAAACAGTACAAAAAACAAAGGACTTAGCATGTTTGGCGCAGTTCTTTCGATTTGTAGGAATTTAACGGGGAAAGAGATGTGATCGAGATCGATTGCGAGATAAGACTAACTTAATTTTATTCTGTACAAATTCAACTGGAAGATTTCGTGGTAGTAGTGTAATGATCCTTACATAGCGTAGGTAGTATAAGTTTGTAGTATTAGTGTTAATAGAGGAACGCGTATTAGTTTCGCAATAGACACGGAAGCGTAAAGGTGTGTACGGAACCTTACAAAGGTTAAAAGCTTTCGGCACTTTACAGTGCGTTGCAGTAATACGCAAGGTTGCCACAGTACTCCCCTCCTAGACAAGTTAACGGTAACGAGAAGGGATTATAACTTGTCGACCCGAACGCGTGACTTTAGCCGAAGGAGTAATAGTAGGAGTTGTGGCAGCATGTTTCGTAATAATTGGCGTTTGCTGTTCTTCCAGCGCGTAAGCGGGTTTTAGACGATCTATCGAAACGTTAGTTGTGCGCCCACGGATGTTCAGTTTAAAAAACTTGTCGGTTCGGTTCATCACCTCGAACGGTCCTTCGTACGGAAGTGATAACGATGGTCGAATTGAATCGTTACGCACAAATACGTTCCTGCACGTTTGCAGGTCTTGATGCATGAATACACTTCGATTTCCGTGTCGCGCGGTTTCCTGGGGGCGAAGATCACGCATAGCCCTTCGTAGTTTTGTGACAAATTCAGCTTCATTCGTGCTTTGCGATACGTCAACAAAAAACTCCGATGGTATTCGGAGGGTCGTTCCGTATACCAACTCAGCAGGTGAAGCTTTAATGTCCTCCTTGTACACTGTCCGCAAACCGAGCAATATGATCGGTAAATGCTCGCTCCAGTGGTCGGCATCGTGACAGAGGATTGCTGATTTAAGTGTCCTATGCCATCGTTCGATGATACCATTCGATTGGGGATGGTACGCAGTAGTCCGGAAATGGCTGGATCCGAGCAACCGAGCTAGTTCGGAAAACAGCGATGACTCGAACTGGCGCCCTTGATCGGACGTTATGCATGCAGGAACGCCAAATCTGGATACCCACCCGGAAACAAGAGCGTCGGCGATTGTTGTCGCGGTCATGTCTGGAATGGGGAATGCTTCCGGCCACCGAGTGAATCTGTCGATGATTGTCAGGCAATAACGGTTTCCTCTACTCGGAGGAAAAGGCCCCACGATGTCTATATTGATGTGCGCAAATCGACTGTCGGGTGCTGAGTACCGAGACACAGGCGATTGCGTGTGGCGAGTGACTTTCGATCGTTGGCACTGTAGGCAGCTTCTAGCAAAAGCGATGCTTTCCTTGCGAATGTTGGGCCATACAAATCTCTCCGTCATCATTGTGGCCGTTGCACGAGTGCCAGGGTGAGAAAGATGATGTGTTGCCTGCAGTGCTGTGTTACGAAAACGTCTCGTAACGAAGGGTCGAATGCGATCGCCTGAACAATCACATAGCAGTTGTTTCTTACTGCCTGGAATCGAAAAAGACTTTAGATTCAATGACAATTTTAATTTACCTTGCCGAATGTCCTGGATTTCCTCGTCGATTTTTTGGTCATCAGCAAGGGCGTCGTAATCGAGCGTAGGCACAGTTTGGATGGCAGCGATGCGGGAGAGCAAATCAGCAACGATGTTCTCCTTGCCCACTATATGCCTTATGTCCGTCGTTATCTGTCCGATGAAGTCCAATTGACGAGCTTGGCGATCGGAAGCTTTGTCGAGCTTTTGATGAAAGGCGAAGATGATCGGCTTGTGATCCGTGTAGATGTGGCAATTTCGTCCTTCTAGCATGAACTTGAAATGCCGCACAGCCAGGAAAATCGCTGTAAGCTCGCGATCATACGTGCTGTAGCGAAGTTGAGCCTTGTCGAATTTTTTCGAAAAAAATCCTAGCGGTTGTGCGTTTCCATCTACAATTTGGTGCAATACCGCGCCTGCAGCGATATCTGAAGCGTCGACCCAGAGAGATAGTTCGGCTGATTTGGCGGGGTGAGCTAGCAAAACTGCTTCGGCTAGCTGTTGCTTGCAACGGTTAAATGCGGCCATCGTCTCATCGGTCCAGGTCAGCGGCGTACGATCGTTTCGCTTATTGCCGGGAATCATCGTCAGCAGAGGAATCTGTACCTGGATCGCGTTTGGGACGAACCGCCGATAAAAATTGATCATGGCCAAGAAACTTTTCAAATCTTTAACTGTACTGGGCTGTTTGAAATTCTTGACGGCCTCGACGCGTTCCAAAAGCGGACGGATCCCCTCAGCGGAGACAGAATGTCCCAAAAAATCGAGTGTGTCACGCCCGAATTCGCATTTGGCTACATTTATTGCCAAGTTGTGTTGCTTCAGCCTCTCAAACAGCATGCGTAAATGCTCCCGATGCTCATCAGGCGAAGACGAAGCGATGAACAGATCGTCGATATACGGAAAGATGAAATCGAGTCCCCGAACGACCTCGTGAATCAGGCGTTGGAAGGTTTGAGCTGCGTTCCTTAATCCAAACGTCATAAAGGAGAACTCAAAGAGGCCAAAAGGTGTCGTGATGGCCGTTTTAGGTACGTCGTCAGGATGGATGGGAACCTGGTGAAACGCCTTCTGCAAGTCAACTTTGGAAAATATAGTTTTACCTTGCAAAATGGTCGTGAAGTCCTGAAGGTAGGGCAGAGGGTATCGATCTGGAACCGTCTGGGCGTTTAAGGCACGGTAGTCCCCGCATGGTCGCCAGGACCCATCCGCCTTTTTTACCATATGAAGAGGGCTGGCCCAGTTACTGCTTGAGGGTCGGCATATGCCGAGTTTCATCAGGTGTTCGAATTCAGTTCGAGCTGCTTCTAGTTTGTCGGGAGGCAGGCGTCTTGGTCGAGCGTATACCGGTTGTCCTGTAGTTTCAATTCGATGACAGATCGTCGATTGGCTGATCGTCCCCGGGGGTGCGAGACGGGTGATCGTCGGGAACTGAGCCAGTAAATCTGCGTATGGTGACACTGAATTAAACGTTTTAATGGAGTACTTACTGGATTTGGCAAGCGATCCGTTAGACTCGAGATGGGTGGTGTTGTCGATGAGGCGATTTCTTTTTAAATCGATTAATAAATCGAAATTTCGTAAAAAATCGGCACCAATTATTCCTGATGTGACGTCGGCGATCAGGAAACTCCACAAAAATTCTCGTCGGAGGCCAAGATTGACCTTTAGTAGAACTTCTCCATAAACTTTAATTGGTGTCCCATTTGCGGCGAACAGTTGTAGAGAGGTTGGCTTCACTTTTGCTGAATGCAATCCTCGCGGCACTACGGACACATCGGCACCCGTGTCGATTAAAAACTGCATGCAGCTGGTTGAGTCCGTAATTTTTAAGCGAAAGATTGTAACTGTGGAGGAATGTTCGCCGGGTTCCCCCATAGCATCAGCAGAGTGTCTTCATTGCTGGTTAGATGCAAATCGTGCACCGGTCGTACACGGTTTTCGACACCTCCGGGCGTCGTTGCCGAACGTGCGATGATACCAACACGGTCCGGTAGAAGGCTCCCTTAAGCTACGGTTATCGTTCCAATCACTACGACGAGAACGGGAAAGCGATCGTCCGCGTTCATTTCTTCGGTTGGGCAAAACTCTTTCGAGCCGTTTAGATAATTCGGCGATTTCACGATGCAGTTCCTGTATAGGGTCAACAACCTCCTGTTCTCTGATGTGGGAAGGCGCCATCGCAAAATTTTGCATGTGGTCAATGGCGTCGATTTTTCGTAGTCCCATCGAATCAACGATGGCGTCAGCGATGGTCGTTTTATCCGCAGCATCTCCTCGAGAAGCGATCACCGCTACTTGAGCATGTGGCGGCAATCGAGCTGCCCACAAATCAAGCAGCACTTCCTCACTCAATGCATCGCCCGCTACTCGCTTCATCTCGTTAAATAAACGACTAGGTTTCATGTCTCCTAGCGGCATGTCCGAGAGGACACGTTGAAGACGGCGCTGCTGGCTATTGGCAAAATGCGCTATCAACTCTCTTTTGATGTATTTGTACTTATCGTATGCCGGAGTGCCATCGATGATCGAGCGTAGTTCCGTCAGCTTATTGGGTGGCACCTGAGCCATCACGATATTATATCGGCGCACATCGTATGCTGAGCTGATCCCCGATGCCGCAAACCAAAATTCCAGCGACATGAAATAGGTTTCGATGTTTGTGTCGGTCATGCTGGGCGGATTTAGTCTCGGTGCTTTTATTTCTCCTACGAGCGATTGTGCTGCATCCCTACTCGTGCCGTCGGCGGCGGCGTCGGTTTTTTTATCTTCACTATTCATCATTGCGCGAAAACGTAATCAACCGAATTTACACTTAATTTGCGATGCACGGTTCGATGCGGTAATGAATTAACAAATTACGGATTAAATGATGGTGGATCACGTCGGGGTCACCACTTTGGCGCAGTTCTTTCGATTTGTAGGAATTTAACGGGGAAAGAGATGTGATCGAGATCGATTGCGAGATAAGACTAACTTAATTTTATTCTGTACAAATTCAACTGGAAGATTTCGTGGTAGTAGTGTAATGATCCTTACATAGCGTAGGTAGTATAAGTTTGTAGTATTAGTGTTAATAGAGGAACGCGTATTAGTTTCGCAATAGACACGGAAGCGTAAAGGTGTGTACGGAACCTTACAAAGGTTAAAAGCTTTCGGCACTTTACAGTGCGTTGCAGTAATACGCAAGGTTGCCACACATGCTTCTTCGAGGTACGCCAGGGAGACCTACGAATGTTTCGGTGAAACTATCGCAGACACGTACTTTGTAGGAACGGCCAGAAAGGTAAGATCCGAGCCAATCTAAAAGGTAACCTCCGAAGCCAAGTTTCTTAAGCTTAGCTAACAGGAGATTAATTGGTATGCTATCAAAAGCTGCTTTCATATCGGTATATATGGCGTCAATTTGGCTTGCGTATGAAAGAGCCGGATATCTAACAGATAATACAGGCGGTCCCCGAGATACACGGTACCTCTTATACGCGGATTCGGAGATACGCGGTTTTCAAAATTTGACAGTTCTTGAAGCAAATTGTACTGATGTGACACATCCATTGTGAAATACCAAATAATTTCCGTATTGATCGAATGTAAAATACCATTTAAAAAGGTTTAAAACTGTTCAATTCATTAGAAACATATCAAATAATTAATTTGGTGGCTAAAACCACCCCCTACTTGCAAAATTGCACGAAAATTAGTAATATTTTGGCTGGAAATCACGAGATTCGACTTACGCGGAAATTCGAGATACGCGGTATTTTGCGGCCGTTTTCGGTCCCCAATAATCGTGTATCTCGGGGACCGCCTGTAGACACATAAGGTTAGTAACGGTGGATCTTTTGAGCATGTAGCCAAACTGGAGAGGAAATATATAGCTGGAGCCAATAGGAGACAGGTACGAATGAACAATCGAATCCATAATTTTGGAAATTGAGCATAGTAAAGCAATTAGTGATGCGCGTTGCGCTCCGAACCTGCCAGGTGCGATCCGTTCCAACATGCAAGCATCCGGGCCGCGATCCTTATTTTTAACCCAACCAGGTTCAAACTGAACCTGTTTCTCTCACGGTTCTTTGCGATCCGTCCTGAACTGCCTGCTATCAACGTCCTTATCCTTTCGATGTGAAGCGGCTAGTCTCAGTGTTCTCTGCTGTCTTTTCTGGACTGGTTGCTCTCAGTGCTCTTTGCGATCCGGCCAAGAACGCTCGACGGAGAGAGTTGCTCTTTGATTTGATGGGCCGATTTGTTTAGTTTAGTTTAGTTTAGTTTATTAATCGATGGAGTATGAAGCCCTCTCGAGTCAAAATTTGTTTACAATAGACATTAGATAACGAACAGAACATTTATATATAGTTGTTGTTGCACGCATTCCGAACACTTGAAAGTGAAGTCAGTTCCGTTATCGTCATTCCAGGCTCATAGATATCGTCAGCTGAATTTAGTAGACGGCACATACAAAGAAGGGGATTGCGAGAGCCAAATGTTGTTCGGGTTTCAGCGACTGCCAGCATTGGTCGGCGACGGAGTATTCTGGCAGGAACATAGAGGTGAATCCTTGAAAGCAGCTCGGGTCAGTCGATGGTTCCGTTTAAGATTCCCGTGATAAATGCTAGTCTGGTGTGCTCAACACGTTCGGCGAGAGGCGGGATTCCAAGCAGCAAACACCTAGTTCTGGTGTCGAGGCGACGCGGCCAATCACGAAGGGCGAAGCGCATTGCCTTCCGTTGGATGGACTCTAGCCGCGCAAGTGCCCGAGTACATGCTGGCCACCAAACAATGCTAGCATATTCCAGCAGAGGTCTGATAAGTGGGCAGAACAGTGTCTTGAAACACATAGGATCACGAAGCTCGCGCGTCATGTTTATGACCAAGCCAAGTAGACGATTGCCACTAGCGACTACTTGGTCTATCTGTTCTTCGAATGAGAGTTTAGCATCTAGGAGGACTCCTAGATCCTTTACACAGTTCATTCTTTCGAGGTTCTGACCATCAAGCGTATAATTAAACAGCGCTGGAGCTCTTGAACGGCTGAATGAGATTATGGCGCATTTATCGATACAGACGCTTAGTGCGTTACGCTTGCACCAGGAGACAAATTCAGTCAAAGTGGCTTGAAGTTGAAGATGGTCCTCGGGCTCACGGATTTCACGATAGATTTTAGCATCATCTGCGTAGAGTAGCCAACTATAATCCGGGAGTGCCGTGCACAAGTCGTTTATGTAGAGCAGAAACAACAGAGGCCCCAGGTTGCTGCTCTGGGGCACGCCGGAAGAGGCACCGTTAGATCTAGATTAGTGGGAGTCCATTCTAACTGCACATAAACGACCACATAAATACGATTTCATCCACTTTACCAGGGGTGGTGATAATCCAAGTCTATCAAGTTTTGCCAGAAGAATGTTGTGGGACACACTGTCAAAAGTCGCCTTAATGTCCGTGTAAATGGCATCAACCTGCATACCATCATCAATGGACTTATAACAGCCGCTAACGAATTGCATCAGATTTGTCGTAGTTGATCTCTTAGGCATGAATCCATGTTGGTTGGTGCTGATGTATTTGCCGGCAGATGCTATTAATGGTTCATAGATGATTAGCTCGAACACTTTGGCGCAGGCAGCTAAAGAGGTAATACCTCGATAGTTCACTACTTCGTTTTTGCTGCCCTTTTTGTGGATGGGTGTTAGCCATGAGACCTTCCACAGTGATGGAAAGGTTCCTGTGCGCAGACATTCGTTAAAAAATCTTAGTTAAAACAGGAGCTACCGATACGGCACAACGCTTGAGAATTGTCGCTGGATCACGACGATCGATTTTTTGGGTAACCAGGGTCTCGGTGACGATAGGTAGCGTGACATGAATTCCATCTGCCGGAGTGTTCACGAGCGCGGAAGCAACAGCCTCCGGATGTGTGATGTTAGAGATGAAGCTATCCTCGAAACGCGTGGCGAACAGTTCACAAATATCTAATGGCGAGTGTGCACAATTATCCTTATATCGAATAGTCCCGGGGAGGCCAGTTGACTTGCGCATGTTGTCGGCAAAGCTCCAAAAGTGGCGAGGGTACTTTTGCAAGCTTCGTTCAGTGTGGCGTATATATCGACGATAGCAGACTCTATTATAACGTCGATAAAGTGCATGAACACCATTGTAGTAAAGCCGACACGGTGTGGATCGACTAGCGCGCAAATAGTCATAAGCGGCTCGCTTTGCTTTTTTTAGGGCATGTAATGTGCGGTCACCCCACGGCGGTCCGCGATGGGGCTTTTTAATAGGAGCACATTCACGCAATGCGGCCCGCATAAACTCTGAGAAATCGTTCGTGGCATGGTCAATGGATGTATAGTTAGATCATTTAAACGTATTGGTTGAAGGAGCAGATCAGTCTCTTGAGTTTAGTAAGGTCAGCACGTGCGTAATTGAGCTTTATTTCTGTAACAGTGGTAGCGTGATTCATAGACGATGCTGTGATTTCCAAATCAAATTCGAGCGGTGAGTGATAGCAGTCTATTGGCAGCAGCGGGTGCTCGCTGACGCGTATGAGCGAAGAAGTTGTTGCACTTGACCAATTTCCGTATGCAAGGTCTAAAATACGCCCCATAGAGTTAATGTTGTTATTAAGCTGGTAAAGCGCATTCTGGTGCAGTCCATCGACGAATTGGGCGCCACGTATTGAACTAGTAAGAGGTTCAAGAAACACAAAAGGGGTTTCATGATTCGATTGCGCAGGCGACCAGGAATGAGTGGGTTGGTTAAAGTCTCCCACGAGCACGAATCTGTCGTTTGGACCTAGTGTGTCGCAAATGCTGTTGACGGTGTCCAGTAATGCATTTATTTTTCCTCCGTCCGTGCTGTGGTTGGGAGGAAGGTAGGCAGCAACAATGTATAATCGGCTGAATGCAGATGCAAGCGAATTAAAGTGTTTGCGCAAGCACTGGAAGCGCATGAGAGCGGAGAGCGGAACTCACCGCAATTAGTACTCCACCGCCTCGAGATAGAGAGCTGTTTGCGGCATTTCTATCGCATCGATAGACACAGTGCGCATCGCCAAATAGGAGAGCTGTGGGAAGGCTGGGATCGAGCCAAGTCTCAGTGAGTACCACAACATCATAGTCCGCTTCTAACACAGTTAAACGGAACTCATCAGCTTTGGATCGTAAACCTCGCACGTTCTGATAGTATACAGTTATAGACGTGGAACGGACATTGAGTGGTATGCATGTGTAGGTTGGTGCATGGTCATCGGTGAGAGATCGTGTCGTTGACGTGTTGTTATTTCGTGTAAACAAGTGACTAGTCAGATTCAGTGGCACAGTGCCTTTTGAGGATACAGTAGTGTGATTGTTACTTAAGAAAAAAGTGTTTAATAGTAGTTTGGTGCATTTTAACGGTGTTTGGTGTAGCTGTAGTTGTTTTTGGTGGAGCAGGCGATATTAAGGTACAATTCATATCGGGTGATAATTGTACAGGGTGCATCGGGCTATGTCGAACAGGTATAGGTGTGTTTGTGTTGGTAAGTTCAGGACGATAGTGAGACGGCCTTTGCGGGAGTGAGATAAACTCACGTACACCGAGCCCGACCGGCCAAGATCCTGCGGTAAGTGCTTTATCTCGAAGAGCAGCGATAATTCTAACCTTAAAAGTTAGTGAACTAACCGAGTCACTACCTGGTCAACGGTGACGGTTTTAGCTAACTTAGACAGATGTAGCTACATATAGTTTGTTCTTGGTAGTTGAGACACGGTTGGGATCGACGTGGTGGTGGTATCGGCTCCTGTTATTATTGGTGGTAGTGAAGGGCGATTTCTTTGGTGAGTATTGTCGGTGTCTGTATTTACAGGGTATAGTGGAGCATTGTCAACAACAATGGCTTCCGTGGATGCAACAACGTCACGGAACAACCTTCTACGCTTTCCACTCGGGAGGGCATCTGGGGGCGGTACGTTGAAGCGTTCGCTAGGAGCTTGGTGAGCCGCGGCAAAACTGGCAAAGGCCTCACGGATTTCGTGCATCACAGGCGGGACTAAAGCAGCTTTCATCACCTCGACAGCAGCAGTAAGAGCCGCCTGGAAGCCGACCTGCATACCCGTTGTTTTAACTGCTTTACTATGTGGGTTGCCAAGAGCATTCGAACACCCTACACAGCTCCAATGAAGAGATGCCGTCCGTTTTACCTCTTCGATCACAGTGAAAGGTAATTTAGTGCACGCTGAGTGATATACAGCATCACAGAACGAGCACATAATACCACATTCAAGCGATTCAAGTGGCACAGAGCAGTCACAACAAACTCCCTCCATTTTAGTTGCCGTTGCAGATAGATGCAACAGGACTCAGGAACAAACGCAGGAATACAGCAAAGTCAGGAATGATTGACGAACAATTGAAGGCAGGACTACCAGAGACAGCTTATGTCACAGCTAAGCAGCAGTTTGACGAAAATTAGGCCGAAACGACAAAATAATTCACGAATTTACGCGGAGCACAGTGAGAAAACACACTCAGTCGTCAGCTGTCAACTGTCATTTGTCCAAACAAAGCATCCAGGATCGTTTTTAACCTGTTTCTCAGCGTTCTTTTCGATCCGGTCTGGAACGCTCGATCATCTGCTCTTTTTCATACGATGGGCCGATTTGGTACGTACAAAGGAAGCAGGTGAAATCTGAACCTGTTTCTCTCAGCGTTCTTTTCGATCCGGTATAGAACGTTGTTCTCTTTTCTTTAGCTGGTTTCTGTATGGATACACAGAAGCGTATCTGTATGGATACATCGCAAGTCATATTCTCTCAATCTCAGAGATAACGGTACAACACCAGCGCTTTGAAGCTAGAAAAGGATAGAGGTTTGTCAAGAAGTGAAAAGCTAATCGCCAAAATTTTGAAGAGACAATCCAGCGCTAGCGGTAAATGTAATGAATGAATTGCTTCTCTTTAGCCATATGGATGTTATTAGTATTGGTGAGTTATTTGGTCTGGATTGTGGTGATCAATGTATTGCTATGTGTTTGGTGCTAAGCTGTTTCGTTGCGCATTCAATAAACTCACTTGAATGTTTACCTGTGATCTTCTTTGTGCAACCAAAAACTTAGGGTACTCGACAGGTTAAGCTTTCTGCAATAATTTATTGAACACCGTTTATCGACCCGTGAAATAGCGTTATTCTTATAACCAATTGAAGTACACTACCGGACAATTGGAAACTCCGTTAGTGCACCGTAAAGTATAATGTCAATCCTACGGAAACAACTTAACACTCTAAGTATTTGTTATAGACCGATGATTCAATGCTACCTGCTTCTATTGAGAAATATTAATTCAATAAGCGTAATATGCGTTGCAAAGCATTACTAATATAAATCAATTGAAATCAATTGCTCCCAGATGCACTACCAAACGGAAAAAGACGAAGATTATTTCGTGATGCAGTTGCATCCTCAGATGCCGTGTTTGTTGACAGTGCAGCAATCTCAAACGTCACAAATACAAACAACACTCACCGGATCGATCGTCCTTCACTACCACCAATAATCACAGGTACTTATACAACCTCCGCTTCAATACCAACTGTTTCACAGACACCAAGAACCGATTATTTATGGCTGCATCTTTCAAGGTTGGCTGCGTCCGTCACCATAGAGCAAGTTGTCTCGTTGGTGTGTTTGCAGTTGGACACTGCAGACGCAATTGCTTTTAGTCTGCTAAAAGCAGGAACGGTTCCTAGCCCATTGAGTGCTGTATCGTTCAAGGTCAGAATCCCTGCTGCCCTTCGTAGTAAGGCACTTAACGCAGCCTCCTGGCCGGTCGGGCTCGGTGTGCGTGAGTTCATCTCGCTCCCGCCGCGATCTCTACATTAACGAACACAACACACGAACATTTACACACCGATACCGCAACAACCCCGTACTCAGCAGACACCGGCACCACTACAGCCTCGCACTCAACACTCACCGGCACTGCTGTGGTACTCAACACAATAATCCACACAATAATCCATACTCACCTGCACATATCCATGAACCCGGACGAACACAAACCGAACAATCACCAACCGATATGAACTGCACTCTCCCTTCACCCACTCTTCCGTCCACGTCACGTTCAAAAACACTTCAAACTACACTGGTTCAATTTTTTTCCGAAGTAACCACACTACAGCAGCGCACCCATATTTTGCGCATACGGCTCGAGCAAACCCTTCGACAACAAACACAATACACTCACCTTCTACGATAAGCTCGCTCAATTGCAACACCACAGCGCCTACTAACACTATGCAACAAGCACCCACTGATCGAGCGGCTTGTATCACTGTGTACTATCAGAATGTGCGTGGCCTGCGTTCTAAAGCCGATGAGTTCCGTTTGTCGGTTCTTGAGACGGAATACGATGTATTGGTACTCACTGACGGCCAGAGCATGGATTACGTTCGACGAAATCCGCTTCGGCGCTCAGTGCAAAAGGCACTCACGGCCCTTAAAACGATGTTCATTTTACCAGTTTTTTTGAATCTGGCAAGTTTTTGAATAAAATGAACTCTTTTGACGGTTACGTTCGTTCCCGATTGTATGGGATGAAATCCCCGAGGTTTTGGGCTGCGGATTTGTGTCGAATTGGTAATCTTTCGCGATTCCAAAGTATCATAATGCTGATTTCAGAAATTTAAATGATATCATTTATGATGTTTATAATATTTATTATAATAATAAATAAATAAATGTATATTCTATTAATATATATTGCTTATGTTTATTTTTAATTATTATTTATTATTAAATAAATAATAATTATTTATTATTTTATTATTTATTATTATTGTATATATATTTATATATATATATATATATATATATATATATATATATATATATATATATATATAGATATATATATATATATATATATATATATATATATATATATATATATATATGTATATATATATATATATATATATATATATATATATATATATATATATATATATATATCTATATATATAACAATATATATATATATTTTTTTTATTTATTATGTAAACCGGTCTCGTGGTATATATATATATATATATATATATATATATATATATATATATATATATATATATATATATATATATATATATATAAATAAAAAATATATATATATATATACAGTCGTCAACTCGTACGACGTGACAACATGCCCGTCATGGACCCCAAATAGACCGTGCCGCCATACTGACTATCCTGCTATGGGGGGTTATCCAAAAGTCACTGAAAGCCAATCCGACAAGTGGTACAGACAGGCCTTGACCGACAACGGTTGTTGAGCCAAAAGAAGAAAAAAAATATTATGTATTTAAATAATCTTAAGCTATGTACACGTGCTAGACAAACACACGGTGGCAAGCGAGCCACGGAGTCATGTTCCAACAGGAACTGAACTGGAAGCAGATTTCCAGGACAGCCGGCGCAGATCGCGAACGGTACCTCCACGTGGGGTGTTATATTGATTGAACACCTACCAGTATTACGCATTATTATTATTTTACATTACGAGAATTTACAGTACTTCACCTAGAGCACCACATATACTGTAAAAACTTTTAAAAAGCATAAAAATCAATTGCTGATTGTTGCCCATTTATTAGCATCGGTACAGAAAAAGGTAAAGCAAATATTTCATTTCAGGGAACGGTCAGAACCTCGCCGCATGCGATTTTGCCGCAAGCTTTTGTATGGGATTTGGCGGCAAAACCGCATGCGGCGAGGTTCTGACCGTTCCCTCACGAATCGACGGGGAAACGAATGTTATCTGTCAATTTTTAGTGCCTTCTTGCTCATACAGTGCCGTACAAGAAAACATAACCGTTGTTTTTACTGTTACTTTTTATTTAAAATTTAAATGTTAATCCACTTAATTGTATAACTCCTGCATTTTTCTAGTCTTCATTTTTTATACTATAAAAAAAACTCTTATTTCTCCATCTACATTCATAACATTATCCACTATATGAAACAAATTAGTTGCAGAAAAAAACAGGTTTGTTGTTTTTGTGTGTCACTGTTCGCGCACACGCGCGAAAACTTGAAACAATAGTAATCAAAATTTCCAAAGAATGAAAACCACACCATTCGATCACCCGTTTTTTGTTTGTTTGGTGTGAAGTAAAACGAAAGACCGTGCAAAAATTGATAAAAATGCCTGTAAGTAATCTAAAACATGTCATTGTATATGGTCAACATATGGGTTAATATATTATTATTCACTGATTTAAGGACAAGCGCAAAACTACAACCAAACGACAGTTTGAGGTACTTATTGCCATGATTGAAGGTAATGAAGGTGTAGCCGGTGATCGCATCAAAGGATCTTGTAAATTTTGGCAGGAAGTGACGGTAAAACTCAACGAATTGGGACCCCCTATCAAAGATATATCGGGATGGAAAAAAGTAAATTACCACTATTTGATAAGTGCTTTTTATATTGCATAACATAAACGTGTTTTACTATTTTAGGTTTGGGCGGATTATAAATCTGCTTTAAAAAAGAAGCTTTCATTTAATAATGCGGAATACAGATCGACCGGAGGGGGACCGTGCTCCTTGCGCAATTTTAATGCCCTGGAGCAGAAAGTTATTGAAGTGCTCGATATGCAACGTTCAGTGGTCGGAACACCTGACGTTCCACCAATGGGTCTAGCAGAAAGTGAAGATTCAATCGAAAATGAATGTTTGAATATCAGCCCAGAAGTAACAGAGCTCGTTACATCCGGAGCATGTAATCGGGACAGCGGACATCAACCAACTTCTGCCCAAATAATTGACCAAGAGGTTGAAATCGAAGAGGTTCCTGTTACTACAGAACCAGCTCGTAACAGCAGGCGAAAGAGACGCACATTGGCGGAGCAAAACTTGTTGGAGTTGCGTAAATTCAATGTGATTCAACAAAAAATACTCAACGTTAAAATCGAAAAACAAGAAACAAACAAAGCTAGGTTAGAAACTGAAAAGGAACATGCTAAAAGGAAATTTGAACTAAAACAAAAGGCAATGGAAATGCAACATGAATTGGCAATTCAGGATTTTCAACTGAGGAAGGAAATTGCCGAAAAGGAGCTAGAGTTAAAATATGCTAAATTAGAGCAAATTAGTAACGCAAATCAGCCCAGGCATTAATTACTAAAATGCTTAAAAGTTTCATGTTTACCCGATTTTATGAATTAAAAAATATGCTCAGAATTCTCAAAACAAATGAATCGCATTTGATGTTTCAATTTATTCAAACCATACTGAATTTCACCAAATTTAACTTTTTTGCACATAAAATAGCATTTATTTATGTCAAATATCTTCTAATAAATCTGTGAAAATTTGTTGCCACTCTATATTATTTTCAATACAGATGTTATGCAACGCACAACATGTGTTAATAATTAGACCACTTGTTTTAGGATCGTAGTTTAGTGATCTGTCTGTCCCAGCGAGACATCGAAACCGGGATTTCCAAACGCCTATTGTCTGTTCTACAATCATCCGACCAGAAGAGTGTTTTTTGTTAAATTCTGCCTCGGCGGATCCTTCGTCTGGGTCTCTGTGCGGTCTTACTAGCCACGGTTCTGATGGATACCCAGCATCCCCTTTAAATAATAAAATATCTCAAAACGATGCAGTGATTTAACAGCATGAATGCAATTATTACCCAAAATCTTGTCCCTTTGCCCGCTTCTGTGCAATCGTTGGAAATATTTGCGCACAATGCTCACTCGCCATATATGCGCATCGTGATGTGATCCAGCAAATCGTGCATCAACGGCTCGTATGCGTGTTTTATGGTCACACACCTTAAATAACAATAATGAATATTATTAAGCTTTAATGCATTAGTGATCGGTTAATTCAACAAAAATCCAGATTCGCTAACGAATGACACCCCGGAGTCGTTCGGAGCCCTCCACAGCCGTTGGAGTGATCGAAAAAGCAGCCGCTGAAGCCGCTGAAGCCGCTGAAGTCGACAGGAGCCGGCTCCGGCTGCCGACTAGCGGCTCTAAACTGTTGCAAACGGCTCCAGCGGCTCCGACAATTCCAAGGGCTTACGCTGCCAATTAGCGACTTTGGGAGGCTCTGCACGACTCCAACCGGCTTTGAACCGTGAGTACGAATCCAGAAATACATTACTGAAAAGCATGTTACATGTACAAGCTTTTCAATTCAATACTTACAATCAATGTGTTAATGCTGTAAAATGATTTCCTATTCAGGAAAGTAAGCGGACGTTCTTGCGGTTTTTTAATTTTAACGTGCGTTCCATCTACGCACATCACGACGTTCTCAATACCGCTTTTCAAGAAGAAATATTCTTTAGCTTCCTGTCTCTCTGATTGAGTCATTCGCAAATTTATCCAATCCCCAACTAATGAGTGGAGTGGTCGTAAAGTTCCTCTCAAAACTTTACTAAAAGTTGTCGGAGCCATTGCGACATGGAAATCTTTTCCTACGCCATGCTGATATCTCCCAGATGCGAAGAATATTATACATGCCGTCAACTTCTCTTTTTTTGATATTCCATGCGCTCTGCGAGAGTCTACCGAAGAATCAATACCATCAAGCAAATCCATGAAAATAGATTTCGATATCCTAAAGTTGTTAACAAATCTGTAATGTAATTGCCAACGAAGATAACGACAATCAGATGATAACGTTAGCAAAACAGTTATCAATTTATTTACGTACGCAGTATCCGTTAAAGCAAGAGGATCGGTATTATATCGAAGATTCCTACGATGTCTTTTCAATTCCTGCTTTGCCTCAGCTTCTACGTTTATACTGTTATAAAAGAACAACATTTTAAAACAAACAATATACTTTGTGTTTCTGTTCCACAAGTTGTAAAAATAAACGAAAGTCTGTCAAAATGGCGTAACATTAACCCTGCCACTTGCAACCAAATTAACATCATACTCCAAAAAATCCTGTCAACTTTGAAAAGTTATAACTTAAAAACGATAGCGAGTTGAACCAATCTATACACAGTTATAGAAACTGTATAAGTCTTTTAAATTATCTTCAGAATATTGCATCGATATTCCATAACGCATTCAAAAATGATAAGCCTTCATAGTCGCTGACTACCCGGGTAGCCCGGTTGCCTGAAATATGATGTTTTTTTGGTTGCCAGTGACAGGGTTAATAGAAGCTCCGGCCAGATTTCAAGTGCTGTATATAAACGAAGAAGTGACACATATGGGTAAGCAAAGACATGCTGTATTTTGTATGTGAACACTTGAATCTGGAGGGTATAAATGTATGTTTAAATGAACATAATTCATTTTGTACTGAGCGCCGAAACGGATTTCGTCGAACGTAATCCATGCTCTGGCCGTGAAACTTGGCTCGATCCCTGTATTCCCACCGCTCTCCTTCTAGGAGATGAGTATCGTGTTTACCGATGCGACCGGGATGCCACTAACAGCTCTCACTCTCGTGGGGGTGGTGTTTTAATTGCATGCAACGTTTCTCTTCTCTCTTATGTGCTTCCTACGTTGCCGCAACTGTTAGAACTCACTTGCGCATGTATTCAGTTATGCGACCACCGTTTGTTTATGGCCGCTGCCTACCTGCCTCCTAACCATAGCATGAATGAGGAGAAAATAAGTGCATTGATCGACTTCGTTGCTCTCTCTTATCTGCACTAGTCTTGGTCCGAGAGACAGGTTCATGCTTATTGGTGATTTCAACCAGTCTACGCTATCCTGGACATCGGCGTCAGAGGAAAATGGAGCTGCTTTTGATTTCTATGAGCCTCATGCACGCTCCGCGCGCAGTGTCCAGGTCGTTGATGGTTTGCATCAGAGTGGACTATACCAGCTTAACTTCAATACTAACTCATCGGGGCGAATACTTGACCTAATTTACACAAATTGGCCAGCTGCATCTACATGTTCTTCAATACGTGTCTGTGAATATCCCCTTACTACTATCGACGAACACCACCCTCCGCTTGACTTTGATTTGGACAACGTAGCCCCAGTTACGATCGCTACAGCCATTGATGCTGATAAAAGGCTGAATTATGCTCGTGTTGACCTTCCAAAATTGGAGCAATTGATTTTATCTTTTGACAATTCTTTTAACTGTTCGGACTATTCAACCATTGACGATGCCACAGAGGCTTTTTGTGAGTTAATGAGATCTGCTATATGTGAATGCACTACTGTTAAAATTCCTCGTTGTGGACCACCATGGGCTGATCGCACACTAAATGCATTAAAAAAAGAAAAAAGAAAAGCCTATTCTGATCAACGAGCAGAACAAAACAGCACGTCACGTCTTTATTACAACAGAGTTCATTCTCTCTATCGCCGATATAATAGATCCTGTCACCGAAGTTATTTGAAACAAACTGCACGTTCCCCCTGCAAGTACCCTAGGCGCTTTTGGAGTTATATGGACAAAAAACGAAAATCTGCTGGGCTACCAAGCATTATACGTTATGACGGTGACAGTGCCTGTTCCCTGCCAGAAATGTGTAAATTGTTTGCCTTGCGCTTCAAGGACAACTTCGCTTCTCAAACTACTGGTCCAGAAGATGTGGCCGATGCTCTCTTTAACACACCTGGTGCACTGCTCCCTATGCTACCAGTCATCACTGTCGATACGATCATCTCTGCCATCAAACGTGTCAAATCCTCATATACCCCTGGCCTAGATGGTATACCGGGAGTTATCCTAAAGTGGTGTGCTTCTGCGCTTGCTCCCTCGCTGATGAAGATTTTTAAGGAGTCTCTGAGATGTGGAACCTTTCCTGCCACTTGGAAATCTTCCTGGATGACACCCATCTACAAGAAGGGCTGTAAGAATGATGCTGTAAACTATCGTGGCATAACCTCACTCAGCGTGTGTGCAAAGGTGTTCGAAATGCTAATCTACGAGCCATTGTTGGCCTCGGCCTGCAACTATATTAGTGTGAATCAACATGGTTTTGTACCCAGGCGATCTACAACGACTAATCTACTAGAATTTGTTAGCAAATGCCATAAATCTATCGATAACGGTTTACAACTAGATGCTATTTATACGGATATCAAGGCAGCATTCGACAGTGTATCGCACTCCATATTGCTAGCGAAACTCGACTTACTTGGTCTCCCAAACCCTATGATAATGTGGCTTAGATCGTACCTTACAGATCGTCAATATTCTGTGAAGTTAGGCCCGTACATGTCAAGTCCAGTACATGCATCTTCTGGAGTCCCGCAGGGCAGCAACCTGGGTCCTTTGCTGTTCCTTCTTTTCATCAACGACGCGACATTGATCCTTCCGGCTGATAATCATCTACTGTACGCAGATGACGCGAAAATTTTTCGTGTTATTCGTGAACCAGAAGACCACGCCCGACTGCAAACTTCCTTGCATGAGTTCCAGTGTTGGTGCAACCGTAATGCTTTATCCCTATGCACACATAAATGTGAAGTCATCACTTTCAGTCGTTCTCGCTGCCCATCATTGTATGAATATGCGCTTGATGGGCAGTCCTTGGTGCGAAAACTATGTGTTAAGGATCTAGGTGTTTTGCTCGATACAAAACTATCATTTAAGGTTCAGCTGGATCATGTAGTAGCCACCAGCAATAGAATGCTAGGACTAGTTATCAATATGACTCGCGAGCTTAATGATTTACCTTGCACCAAGGCTCTCTATTGTTCACTTATCCGGTCGTTAATGGAATATGAAAATATCGTATGGTGGCCAACTGCAGCGCGTCCGTTAGCTCGATTGGAAATAATCCAGCGCAAAATTTCACGATTTGCACTTCGCTCATGGAACCAAAAGCTCGATTACCGGACTACGTGTTTACTACTCGGGCTACCCACCCTAAGTGAGCGAATACGAAATGCCAGGTTTACGTTCATCACGGGACTTCTCGACGGCCGTATTGACTCTCCGTCACTACTGGCTGCCATCAACCTGTACGTTCCGGCCAGGCCGCTCCGGACTCGGGCAATGTTGGCCCTCGACGACCCTAGAACGCAATTTGGCTCCTCTGACCCGTTCCTACTTATGTGCCGTGCTTTCAACGCAGTCAGTGACGCTTTTGAGCCGAGGATTTTGCCAACTGAGTTTAATGATCGTGTTTCTGTGTTAAATTTGGTTCCATAGTGCACATTTTTATGTTCTATGTTATTGTAATCCATTGTAAAGAACTCATTGTAAAACATTGCTAAAATGGTTCGAGAGGGCATTATTGTCCATCGATAGACAAATAAACATAAACATAAACATAAATAATTAATTCGCAGGATAAAAAGAAAAAAATGTTCAATTTAAAAAAAAATACACTATAGAACTGTATATTTAAGTTAAGCGTTTTTCTTTTAGCAGTAGAATAGTTTTACACATTCAAAAAGCTAATATTTAGCTTTGCTTGAATTGAAACTGTGTGATTATTGCACATAAAATATGTTACACAGTATTGAATGAATACTTTCAAGTTATCCATGTATAAAGTGAGCAACTGAAAAAAGCGTAACCATGGCAGGTCATCTTGAACTTGCGTTCCGCGTTCTGTTCCTTTTCTCCAGATTGGCAGGTTTGTTCCGTTCCTCAAGAACCTCGGATCTATTCCCATCACTAATAGCAATATTGCGTTTATTAGAACATAAGGAGCGATTGTTCTTATTGTAAATGGGAATAAGAAATCCGGATTGATCTTGATATTGTGGGAACGGAACCCTCATGGATTGATCTGGAGTAAATACGGGACAGAAGGGGAGCAAGAGACGTTGCACATTGTTTTAATATGGAAGATGGAATACCGTCGGGACTAGGAGAGAACGAAGGTTTCAGTTTACTCACGGCGGCAAGGACGCTTTGCGTGGTAATAGGCACATTGTTGCATGAGAAAACATCGGGAGGCGTTGAAAGTCCTTCGGATACAGGGAACTGATGGATGTAGGATCAACACTTGACAGGTACTTTGCAAAAAGTTTGCATTTGTCCTGAGTGCTGGAAGCGACTTCGTCGTCAAAAGAGATGGTAGAGGGATATTCCGAGTTAGAAGTGCGGGATTTGACAAAGCGCCAAAAGGACCCTGGATCCATCGAGAATCGGTTCTGTAGGCGAACAACATAGGACGCGTAGCAAGCATTGTGATATGTACGGTAAGCTTTGTCTGCATATTTATAGATCCTTAGGAAATAAGGATGAGGCGAACGATTATATGCCCGGGGAGTGTGGTTTTTATCGGCCTTCAAAGCCCTAAGCGACCTGTTCGACCACGGGAGATCGGGGGAGGGTTTCAGGAGTGGACAGCATAGAGGAAAGGAGAAGGTGATTCCATTTATTTATTTATTTATTTATTTATAATTTATAAGATACAAATATCTGCCTCAGAGGGCTAAATCTAGGGAAACTTAATGACTAAAACATAAAATTAATCATAACAAACAAATACTTAAATTTAACTAGACAAACATATACTAGACAACAAGCAATTTGTAACACAGGAAACACAAGTAAGATGAAAGAATTAGCATCGCGGCGTCGAAGATAGCGAGCAGGCGCGTACAGCGGTATTCTGTCAAGTAATGAAGGACAATCAATTTCGTTCCGAAGCAAACCGCTGATAAGCAAAGCTTGAGAAGCAGAGCGACGATCGTGCAGGGTCATCAAACCAAGCATACGACACCGGACTTCAAAAGGGGGAAGAAAAGCACCCGATTGCCCTAAAAGACGCCTAATGGCAATACGGGTGAATCTGCGTTGAACGCTTTCAACCCTTTCAATCCATATCGAGCTGACTGGGCACCACACAATGCTAGCGTATTCTAAAATAGGGTGGAATAAGCTACAGAAAAGGGCTTTAAGGCACATAGGTGTTATAGAGTAGCGTGTTGCTTGATCGAGTACTGTTTTATGACTGACGATTTATTCCTATCCTTACATATGCATAGATATACTTATCTCTAACGCCTACAGTATACGCTTACATTATACGCTTACGCTATACGCTTACGCTATACCTATACTTAGACACTACATTCTCCCCCTTAAACGAAGTTTACTTCTATCTTGGATATTTCAATCTTGGTTGTCCTTCTAATCTTTTTCATCGTCTTAACGGTGGAGGACTTGATTCACTCCTTTTCCTTTTATGGGAAATATTTACATTTGTTGGTGTTATGATTACATTCTTATTCATTCGATTATCCTTTTTCCTTATTTGGTTTTTATGCACCATACGTATTACTCCATTCAGACTAATCAAGTATCTCAACCCACTTATTTTCTTTTTGACTATTGCTGGAATCCATTCCACATGTTCCTTAAAGTGGTTTTTATAATACAATTCTTCTTCTTCTTCATATTCATCTTGATCTTTTATCATACGGACTTGCTTTCTTGTTTCCTCCTTCGTTGAGACTTGTCTTTCTTGTTTTTTTATAGGATTTACTTTTGCTATTAATGTGTGTGGTACATAACAAAATACTCTCTCTGATGGTGTGACTTTAGTTACCGTACATGGACTGTTTCTATAACTGATTAAAAAATGATTCAGCTTCCTTTGTAGACTTAATGGTTTTAATCTCGTATCCAACAAATACGTTTTAAGACTATCTTTTACTGTCCTAACCGCTCTCTCGGCCAACCCGTTTGACTGCGAGTGGTACGGCGGGGACTCACTGACTTTTATACCTTTTGCTCTTAAGAACGACAAAAACTTTTCTGAACCAAAAGGAGGACCATTATTTGACACTTTATCCTCTGGTAATCCAAAACATGCAAAAAATATTTCAAGCATCTCTATGAAATTTTCCGCATTAGTGCTTCTCATAATTTTAACCTCCATGAACTTGGAAAAACTATCGACTATTATGAATAGTGTACTATTTTCAAAAAAGAAAAAATCGATATGCACTCTCTAAAACGGACGCGTACATTGTAACCATTTCGTTGTGACTATTTCTTTTGGTACGATTTGTCTACACTGACAGACTTGACATGCTTTTATGTACTGTTCAAAATCTCTATCCATATTTTTCCACCATACGAGTTTTCTAGCTGACATTTTCATTTTTACTAACCCATCATGATTTTCATGGAATAGACTGACTATTTTATCTTTTAGCTTATCTGGTATTACTACTCGATCGTTGAAAAACAACACTCCATCTTCAATTACTAAACTGTTGCGAAATTTAGCATAATCTTTCAATTCCCAATTCACATTATTTGACCATCCGTACTTCACATTTATGTAGACTTTATGCAAAATACTATCTGACTTTTGGAATTGTTTGACCAACTCAATATCTATAATTGAGGAAGACGACATCGTGTTTAATTGTGTGAATTCATCTTCTATCTCTAAAACTTTTGCCAAAGGTAATCTGCTTAACCCATCCATATGACTCATGCATTTTCCTGGTCTATGCTCTATCACGTATTCATAATTCGCTAATAACAATGCCCATCGGCTCAGCCTAGCTACTGCTATAGAAGATGTTGTTCTTGACCGTTAAATATTTCTTTGACACCTGAATTATCAGTTACCAGTTTAATTTTGATGCCGTAAATGTACTTGTAAAATTTTTGGACACCAAAAATAACAGCTAATGTTTCTTATGAACCTGAACATAATTTTTCTGTGCTTGAGAAAGAGTTGTTGAAGCAAAATATATAAGTTTTTCTACTTCTTCAATTTCATGAGACAACCTCCTAACCCGTAAGGACTTGCATCCACTGCTTATATGACAGGTTTTTTTGGATCGAACGGTACTAAAATGTTGTTGGTAACTAACATTGCTTTTGTTTTCTCGAATGATTCCTGACACTCCTTTGACCATTCATATTTTTTGTCTTTGCGTAGAATTTCATACATTGGACCTAGTATTGTTGCTAGATTTGGCAAAAACCTGCTGTAGTAGTTTATCATGCCTAGATATGCTTGTAATTGCATCATATCTGATGGTACCGGTGCTTTAATAATCGCTTTTACTTTCGACTCATTCGGTATTATTCCATTCTATGATATTTTTTAGCCTTGGTACTCTACTTCAGTTTTAAAAAAATCCTACTTTTTTCATTTATCTCCACTTTATGCATTTCTTACTTCTTTAAAACTTCACATAAATTTTCTTTGCATTGTTTTTCGTTTTCTCCACCAACTAGTAGGGTAAATGTACCAATAGTGGTGCAATTTGTAGTGGTACCGTTGTGTTTCAATGGATTTAAAGTGTCAGGAAGGACAATTTCTGAATATTTTAACACATAGCAATTGGAATATGTTTTATCTTCGCAATCACAACCATTTTTACCATGAAATATATCAAATTTACGAAAAAATACATATTTTTGTGACTGCTTCGTTGTACCTATAATGGTGGTATGGTTCCTATAGTCGTCGTATTGTGTTCCTATAGTGGTGGTAAACAAAAATGCATCAAAAACAGTGTATAATATCAATGAAATTTAGTTTCGAAGCTGTTTTCGTATGAATATGAAGGATTACTGCCATAATATTGGTTTCTTGCGTAATTTGATCGTAAAACAATGTATAAATTTGATCCATGAAACTATTGACTAAAGTACTGCATCACACCTGTCGTCAACCTGGAACAGAGTGCATGATTTGAAGTCAATTTTTCATTCAGCCATATAAGCGAATTTTGGCCTGTTTTTGGTAAATTACCTACATAAAACTCATTTCTGTTGCTTATTTTGGTGAAAACAGTACGACATGTCAAAAATATCCTCGAAAAAATCTAAAACGACCTGTTTTTATTGATTTTATAACTATAACCACTGTAGGAACATGCCTGTTTTGTGTACCTATAATGGCACTATGGTAAAAAACACTTAAAAATGCATAAATATGGTCAAAAGGCAAATAATTTTAGTAAAACAATAACATTTCACAATAGTTAGGTTGAAAAACTAGTAATTGCGTGGTTATGTGGTCATTTAGAACGTTAACAGAAAAATGAGTTTCGTTATGAAATCCTAAGGATTTTAGAAAAATGTTGACCCATTTCACAAAATAATGGATTTTTCGGTCACTAAGTAACGGAATGGCCTCATTTAAATTTTAAACCCTTTGTAAAAGGCTAAAGAACATATAACACTAACTTAAATAACTTAATTACTTTTAATTTGCCCTATGAACCGCATTTTAGAGCAATAGCACCACTATTGGTACTACCACCACTATAGGTACATCTATCCTATGTCGTCCATATACGCAATGCCTTTAGTATTTAACAATATTTGATCGACTATAGATTGAAATATTGCAGGTGCTGATTGTACTCCAAATGGCATTCTAGTGTACTTGTATAAACCCTTATGTGTATTTATACTACAAACATTTTGAGAGCTTTCCGATAGCTTAACTTCATAAATCCGATAGCTTAACTTAATAAGTACAGAGTACATCGTACAGCAGCGTACAGAGTCATCATTTTTTCCTACCACCACTATAGGACTCGCCCACGCCGATGTACGTGTTGGTAGAAGTATACCGTCATCCACTAATTTAGTTAGGTTGGCTTCTACTTTTTCAATTAGAGCAAACGGCACTGAATACGCTTTGTGAAATGTTTGGCTTTAACACTAAATTCGCTTCAAATCCTACTATCGCTTCTTTATGATCACCGTTTGTTAAATTCGGAAACATTTTTGTCATTTCTTCAATCCATTTATCGGTATCAATTTGTTTTAAATTAAAGCTTTTTCGCCAATTAGGAAATAATATGTCTAACGCATCACGACCTAGTAGAGGATTCCCTTTGTTTTTAGTTGCGATTATTGTGATTTCTAGACTGACCGTTTGACTCTTTGTGGTTACATTTACACATATTTTTCCTAACGGTATTACACGTTGACCCGATGCCGTAATAAAACGCAAATGTGTTTGTTCTAATTCGATATTGGTAAATTTTTCCTTATACACACTCTCCGGTATGACTTTATTACACGCACCACAGTCTATCTCAAACGCAACGTCTTTCTCATTAACTTTTAGTACGCACACTTCTGGACTACTAATCGCGTTATCATCGAATATGCGTGTTAGTGACGCATCCTTTTATTCCGATCGCAAACTATGCACGTTACTATTTCGGCAACACGACGACACACGACGACTTACAAGTGAAACACTGCCACTTACGCGCAGGACATGTCTGTGGATTATGCGCTCTTCCACATCTGTAACACTTGCTCTCCTGCTTATGCGCACTGCTCTGTTGATGTATAGGTGTACTGCTTCCACGGTAGTAGTGCACTTTCAGACCGACGCTTCGTTTTGGTGCACACTTTATCACCGCCATCTCCCTCGGTTTCTCCTTCGCTGCAAACGTTTTGTTTTGTTCATCTGCAGCTTCCCACGTTCTGGCGATATTTTCTGCACTCTCGAATGTTAAATCCGACTCTCGTAGAAGACGTTTTCGTAATCCTTCATCTCGAACACCTGCTACTAGTTGATCTCGCAAGCATTGTGCTAAACAGCACGTGAATTTACACGATTGTGCGAGTGCTTTTAGTTCAACGATGTACTCTGCAACCGACCGATCTTTTTGCAGACAGTTTCTGAAGTTAAACCGTTCCGCTACTACGTTGACTTTCTGTTCCAGTTGCTCTTGTAGCGTTTTTGGCTGTTCAGGGAACACCAGCTTTGATATGAGGCTATACAGCGACGCTCCACCCAAGGTCAGCAACATAATTGTCTTCTTCGATGGTTGTTGGATTTCGGGTTAAAATTAATATTTCAAATATGAATTCAAATAGGAAAACACGCAGGAATTAGAAAGAACTAAACCATAGGATATAGATAGAACTACTTGACTGCACGAAATGAACTGCTCGAACTACACGAATGAACTTTGTAATGAATTATGTAATGAACTATGGGACAAACGAATACACAGTTACAAACAGACCGGCGGTTAAGGAGCACTCTTCTCATTTTCATTCTGATCAAATTTATACTAAGCTAATATCACAGTCCAGTACTTTAGTGAATATATTTCACATTTTTGATTAAATCATTTGTATGCAAGCTAATATCACAGTCCAGTACTTTAGTGAATATATTTCACAATGGTTCCACCTCGTTTACTTGGAGAAAAATATCCATACGTTCCAAGTACTCCCTGATGCTCTCGCCCATGACAAATGGTTCAATTTCACCGATTAACGACATGACTTTAGACTTGTATAATTTGACTTTTTCAGTAGCTTTATCCTCGTCACCAACTATTATAGAGTTGCGTGTTGCTTGATCGAGTACTGTTTTATGACTGACGATTTATTCCTATCCTTACACATACATAGATATACTTATCTCTAACGCCTACAGTATACGCTTACGCTATACCTATACTTAGACACTACAATAGGGTCACGCACATCATTTGTCATAGCACAAATCATTCCTAATACACTTTTGGCATGGTTAATGGTGCGTTCAATTTGTTGATTGAATGACAGCTTTGCATCAAGGAGAACTCCAAGATCACGAATGACATTAACACAATTTAATACAACAGAGTTTAGTAAATAATTATGAGACAACACATTTAAGCTCCGAGAGAAAGATATACAAGCACATTTATCGATACACAGGGAGAGAAAGTTAGCAGAACACCAAGAGGAGAAGGAGTCTAACAGACATTGAAGAGAGACACATGAATTAGAGTCAGTGATAGGACACAATATTTTTAAATCATCTGCAAACATAAGGAAGGAATCGGATGGAAGAACAGAGCACACATCATTGACAAATAAAATAAAAAGTAAAGGATTCAAGACACTACCCTGGGGTACACCCAACAAACAATGAAACTCATAAGAAAAACCGTCATTCAATTTAACACAGCAAAAACGATTCGATAGAAATGATTGTAGCCATTCAAGAAAGAAAGGAGAAAAGCCAAGTTTCTTGAATTTAGCAATGAGCAGAGAATGGGAGATTTTATCAAACGCAGCTTTGAAATCGGTATACACAGCATCAACCTGCATGCCAGAGTCCAGATTTAAGAGTGCTGAGGAAACAAATTCCATAAGATTAGTAGTGGTGGAGCGGCCAGCCATAAAGCCATGTTGATTTGGAATGATCCACGATTTCACCATTTCCATTAGAGGTAAACTAATAACAGATTCAAAGACTTTGCTGAACGCCGATAAAATAGATATGCCACGATAATAAGAGACGCAACCACGATCATCCTTTTTAAAAACTGGCCTTATCTATGCTTGTTTCCAAATATTCGGAAAAGTAGCCGTAGACAAAGAAAGATTAAAAAGGAAAGAAACAGGAAGGGCTAGTGCTTCACGACAATGAAAGAGTAAAGCAGCAGGAATACCATCGGGACCCGGCACTGAGGATGGTTTAAGGTTACCTAACGCACGTAAAACAGAAGCAGTGCTTACAGAAACAAATTCAACATTCAGGACATTGAGAGGGGTGAATGAAAGACTGGCCTCAAAGCTTGCAGAGTTATTTAAACCATTTTCATAGACAGTCGAGAAATGATCAGCAAAAAGCGAACGAATGCCATTCGGGCACGTAGTAAGCACATCACCAAGTGACATACTAGTAGGGAGGCCGTTATTGTTTCTCATAGAGTTAATGTAATTCCAAAACGCTAGATGGTTTGAACGGAAACGAGATTGAAGACGCAAAACATATAATTTATGGCGATATCTGTTAAATGATCTGTAAGCGAATGCTGCATATTTAAATAACCTACGCGTGTACGATGAACGCCAAGTCCGGTAAGCACGTGTGGTCCGTTTTCGATCCCTAAGCAGAGAGCGCAGATGGCGGTCAGACCATGGAGGGAAAGGAGGTGGTCTGAAGGGAGGAGAACAGGAGTATGAGGAAGTGATAAGGATAGCATTGAACTGTGTTACAACCTCATTGATGGACGTACATTCAAACAAAAATGACCAATCATTAGAGGACAAAATTACACGCAGCCTAGCATAGTCAGCCTTCTTATAATTATAAATAGGACTAAGATTAACACTTTGCGCAGAAACCCCCGCGAGTACGAGAACTATTTATTTATTTATATCTCATTTAGTATCTTGCATAGATTTGCTGGGACACGTACTTATATAATAAATCCTTAATTCATCTACAAACTTAGCTAAAGCGCTATCAATAAGGAAACGAGAGACAATTGGTTTTAAACTGAGCTATACTAATATTGAAGTCGAAGAATCTTTGGTATTTGTTGAAGCTATGTATCATTTGGTTAATAGGCGCATTGTAGGAATGTGCAGATCTTGCGAACGTAGGTCTTAACAGCTCACGTATCCTGAGAGGTCGTTCAGGAGCATAAAGATTCAGCTTTTCAAGTAGGTAGGGAGAGTCTATGTCCCCACTGATTAACTTCGCGACAAAACTAGCTTGCAATGCCCGACGTCTATGTTCTAAGGTTTGTAGACCAAAAAGCATGCACCGTGACAGGTAATCTAAATGTTGTGATGAAGCCCATTGTAATCGGTGTATTGCTATTCTGGAGAATCTTTTTTGTATGCTTTCTATCCTAGCCGTCCACACGTGACAGAATGGGGAGAAAAGAACTGGTTAAAGTCCAGATGGGCTCTCGTCCGGGTTAGTACCGAACTTGACCCAAAAATGTAAGCGCTGAAAATTTCGAAATATTTCAGTTATAAATTTGCAACAATTTTGAATGCGAAATATTTCACTGAGAATGCGCTGTGAAATATGTTTGCAGTTTGAGTTTGAGAAGTTTTCGATCGCTTTGCGCAGCGGGCACAAATTGTAAATAAGTGTTTGTTTCACACATCTTCATACTCCTGCTTCTCTTGGTAAGAAATACAACTTTCCTAAACTAGTCGTGATAAATGTTGTTTAATGGTTTGTGGTTTTGCACACATACATGACTACTGCATCGCGTCACCCACCGCCGTCGTGGGGAATGGATAATTTTCACGCAAACTGGCGGTATGGTGTATAGTGGAACGGGCAAAGATGACGCTACCTGCATCCTGCTTGGCGCGATGGCCAGTAACGATATTGATGATGTTCGGCGCCGGTACCGTCATGCGTAACGAGTTCTGTTCCACGCGCCGGTAGAGTGTCCACGAGTGATTTCGTCGATCAGGCCTGCCCGAAGTTAACTTATTTTGTCTGCAACTTTACACCCAGTACATCATCAACCAGTACGAGAATTCGATGCCGATTTCGGTGCAATCCTGGATCCGCATCGACGGATCGGGTAACATCGACACCGCTGGACGCAGAGCGATGACTAACCCGCAATCCCGTACCGGAAACTGGAACCTGCAGGCCGTCGTAGGCAGTGCTGGTACTGGTTTTCGCACTTGGACTGTCCGTTTGTTGGCGTTCACAACGACCTGAATCATCGTGCTCAATCAACTGTGGCCTGAAGAAGCCAACGACGTCAATGCGGCCCCAAGTCCATCGCTTTACGCATGTACCCCCCTCCCCCCTCCCCAGTGCTGGAGGAAAAAATCGCAAAGTGCGTGAAAAGGCTACTACGGCCGTACTATCGGATGAAACTCGTGCCGAACACCGCGAAGGCGACAAGAAGAAAGCGAAGGAAGGTTCCAAGACGGCCTCAAAGGGTAAGACGCAGCGTTCGGTAGCAAGTAAAACACGGCCAAGGTGGAGGTGCAAGCTTTATACATCGCAACACCGGTCAAGGAGGAATTGAAGACGGATAATTCGACTAACTCTGGAACGGCTTTTCGCGCACCAGCTATTGCTACCGGGAACGACCGGCAACAGATAAGGTAGCAGGCAGGACAGTGAACAAAACGTCCAGAAAACCGGAAGTGCTGTAACGTTCGAGTGTGTGAAACATGATGCTTAAAACCTGTACCTAGAACCCATTGATGAGGCGTGCTTTTCTTGCGTTTGATTTGTCCGTTTGATTTGTGATTGTACAATACAACTTGTACTACAATGTTTCAATTCGTTTTAAATATTAAAAACAAGCTGTGTGCTCTCTCTGAATGTCTAATTAATAACGGGTCAATGTTTCATTTTTATCTTGGATCCTTGGTATTTTGTTTCACAAGTTTCTATTCATCGGAAGTGCGTTATTATGACGTTAACGGTAATCGGTAATAGCTGCTGAATGGTGCTACTGTGGTGAAACGATGGCGCCTTTTCACGGACAGATAACCAGCAGTGGGCAGAATACAAGCCAGTAACGATCATCACCGAGACGATGCGCTTACTTTGCGTGGTTCGTGGGTTGGACAGTGAGTGTCGTGTCTTGAGGCACCGTTGTTGGTGGCGATCAGAAGCAGCACACTCGCGGCAGCTGTGAAGGATGTCTTCAGCAGGACACACACTTTGCAGATGACATGCTCGTCGCGCTTTACTAATATTCATCTCGTTGCGCAAATGGTGTTAGGTGAAACGCTGTGCGATGCTGTGATGCTGCGTCGTTTATCGATAATGATAATGATAATGTTTCCTTGCGCGGCCGTCCAGGACCGTTTTGCGGGAGGTTAGTTTTAGGGGTACATTTCCAAGCTTATGAAATGAAAGTCGTAAAGGAGTTTTACAGCAAGCGTAACATCCAATCCTAACAGCCCGAACGAATCTGGTCTGCCTTGATCGGATATGGTTTTATTTATACTCAAAAAAAAAGTTATGAATTCCGTACATTTGGTTGTGGCTTGTGTTTTTGTTCTGCTTAAAGTCAACTGTTTAGCTTCTGCTTGGTGTTGGACAAAACTCGGGTTTTGATACGGTAGGCCGTTCTATTTTCTGCGGTGTGTTTCTATGTGTTTTGGTTTACAATGTGTGCGGTATAGTGTGAGGTGTTTTTGTGTGGAGTGTCACAAAACTGTCTCTTTTTGGTGTTGTGGGTTCTAACGCATATGGTGTTCCTGCCTTTGGTTCCCGGTGTGGCTATCTTTGGTTACGCTGGCTATTGCTGATAAGTTGCTATGCGTCGTGAGTTCACTTACTTTTCTATAAGTGCGTCTCAATCGTCTCATCTGCGAAATGTACAAAAAATGCTAGGGATAAAGGGATAAGTGGATGCTACATGCAACGAACGGCATTGTTCCGGGCCCGACGGCCAAGCCGACCGCGAAGGTTTCGGTCGTTCTGGAGCGCTTGGTAAACCGTCTGCTGCCACGGAACAGAACGTCCCGGGCAAAGGGTTTCGGGAGCGTCAACGGTCTAACTCTCCTTCACCAAACTACTTTCAGTATTGGCCTACCAGGCTAGTTACCTCTTTTTCAATGTAAATTGGGAGGTCTATTACGTGGTAGCGCCGCAAATGATTTCCTTAAGCGTTGTCGAAAAGGTAATCGTATTCGCCCAAAGCTTCACCCGGGAGAATCTTAACACCAAACAAAGAAACGCACTCATCAAATGCTGGTGTAAGACTTATTTATTATTATGATTTCCTCCTTTTATACTCCAAATTAAAAGCTATCTTAGCCTACTAAGAACGAATCGAAGGGGCCTGTTTGAATTTAATTTTAAATTCAAACAGGCCCCTTCGATGTGGTCGCTGCGCAACAGGCATAATTGCATGCAACCCAACCATGTAAAGTGAAAGACACGGAAATTTCTTCGCGTGAAAGTACGGTTCCATTCATTCTCGAGATTTGCACCCAAAAATGGTCGCATGCAAGAATGCCCTTAACGGTCACCGAGACTTAACAGTCATCATCACACAACTTACCTGGTGCACCATCGTCTTATTTGCACGGCAGCCTCCTTGCGGGCGATTCACATGAGACATCTGCTTGGCTGGAAGAATAGTAAAGTGCTTTGCATTCAAATTAGTAAGTTTTCATAGGTTCGATTTTGTTTTTTTTCTTTTTTTTTGTTTTTGTTAATCAGGGAGGAAACCATGCATAGGGACCCGCATCCAGTTGGACGGCTGCACAGCAGGGACCACCCCCGGGTACTGTCGGATGCCTTCCGACTAAAACCTCCCCGAGCCTTCACCATTTTTTTGTGCAGAAAAATGGTATAGACGAATCAGCAGATATCGTCTCGGCGCCGCGCTGTGACGTCGTGGTTAGAGACGTCTGGCGTATGAGTCTTACGACTTTGTACCAAATAGTGTAAGGGCTAATGAGACCCTTACACTACCGAGCACAAGTCCGCTTCTCCTGACACTGTATTTATTGACGGATGCACCCTATTAGATCCTTCCAACCTTTGCTCGCGTTGCCGTCAGCGCATTAAGGCTTTGGTCTGCTACAGATGGTATGTGCAGGACTGCTCACGGTAGCCCAAAGGAAATCAAAGTAGTCTACTGATTCAAATGGAACTGGGCAACGGCAGCAAGAGTTTCATTAAGGGGAAAAGGACGAAAGCAAAGCTGGTAAAAAGGGAAGCAACAGCGCTTCAAGCAAAAGTAAGTGCTGCACAGAGTGCAGCAAATACGTTGTCCTTATGCTTCCGGCGAAAAGCATACTCCGCCAGGTAAAAATTTAAGCGGGTAGACCTATTGGTACCCTTTTTCTTAAGGAAGTGCTTAAGCCACCTCCATAAATTTTCCACCGTTTGCGTGTGGACAGTGTCATTATTTGGATTTATGAAATGCGTAGTGTGGTTCACGGTGGCATGCAAATATCCCACTTGGTCCAGTTGATTGTAACCGCGCCAACAGTCGGTTAAAATCCTGGTCCCCGCAGCAACGTTGGACCGTATAAGGTTGCCCAATATTGGTGCGGTCCTCTTGGCTACGCGACAGAGGAATATATCTTTCGTCTCGCGGCAAATACCTCCAACCAACCATTCTTCGTTGGAGGGATTAATTCTGCCGCGATTGTATTTCCTCTTGACCAGCTTTGTTTCGTCTATCTCGACAGTTTTACCGGGACCACCAATCATCGATCCGGTGTACTGATCGAGATACATCAACTCGGAGCGGATTTTACGGTAAAACGACATCACAGTTTTACGGTTTACATCCGCTTCGATTGCGGCTCTGTCGACACCTATCTCCATGCTCCAAAAATATATGAGCATCATTATTTTCTGTAGCGAAAGTTTCGACCCAGCGATAAACGATCCATTTCGCACACTTAATGAGGCGTTTCGACAGAGCCGCTTCCCACATACAGTATCGGACAGAAAGATAGGGCATTGGTTTTTTAACGCACCGTGCACCCGTTTTGCCAAGTTTATGTGTGGTTTGTATGTGGTTGTGTTTGTGTGTGTGTATGTGTGTGTATGTGTGTTTGTGTGTGTGTGTGTGTGTGTGTGTGTGTGTGTGTGTGTGTGTGTGTATGTGTGTGTGGATGTATGTTTGAATGTGTATTGATGTGTGTGTTTGTTTCACAAGTAGGTCGTTTCGGATAGATTTGTAAGTAGTTTTTTTGTGTTTTGGGTTAGGTTTTTGGTGTGATAAGCAGGACCACCGCCCTCGCGATCAGTGTGTTTTCGATATATTAACAATGTTACGGTCTTCTTTCGCCGTGGTCTTCTGAGGACGTCCGGTTGACTTGCGCGTTTCGGTTGTCCAAGCGCGTTTCAGTTGTCTAAGCACGTTTCGGTTGTCCGAAGCGCGTTTGCCACAAAAGTGCGCGATCGTTCCATTACGAACTCGATACTTTTGCGCTTAATGCCAGCAGCAGCCATTCGCTTTTACATATGGCGCTGATGATCGGTACAACGTTTACCTCGACCCATTGTTACTAACATTGCTTGCTTGGACCGTCAAGAACGCGCTGGTTAAAAAGTTGGACACGGCTGATCCCGTGCTCTGCCTGCGTTCTACTTCTATACGCGATGAATTACATCGTTTTGGAGCAGCGAAAACATCGCATGGATAAAAACTATCAACGAGTACGCGAGTAAGCGTCTTCCCTTCAAAATCGAGAAAAGAATACTGCCGCGCTCATGAAACAAAACGCCCATTGAAAGGAATAACTGCGCGCCAGCTCAATGCACGCACAAAGTTTACCATTCGCACACAACGTGCAACGCAGAGATGCACAAAGGCCTTTCAATGGCGTGCACTGGAGAAACACCTGTGAGGGAATGCCGAGTTCATTGCTATTGTGCGTGTGTCCATTTCGCACCGGTGTCGCATTCACATTCATGAAACAGCACACCTGCGTTTTCGTCCGAGGAACAAGCGCTGCTGTCGATGCAAACTTTAGTTTTTATCCAAGTGTAAACGCACAATGTTTCACATGATAACACACATAATAAGAATAATTTCAACGCAATATGACATCATGGCAAGCTATGTTTTTCAGACACAAACCCGCGCACTTGCAAATACACATTAAAAAGCACACTCTCTTTCTACTACTACACACACACACATACACACACACACATACACACATACACACACACAAACACAAGTAACGTGGCAAAACAAGTGCACGGTGCATTGAAAAAAAAGGGTCCTATCTTAATGTCCGATACTGTACCCATCTACATCCGTCAATACATACCCCTACCCGAAGATTCGTCCGGAGGTTCATCGGGTCACCGCATCGCCGGCATTCCTGGCTCGGTTTCAGCAGCTTCCACCGCAGTAGCCACTCCACAGCATCCTGCGGATCCTCTAGATCCTGCATGATGTTAACAAGCCGAATATGCTCTCTGCAAATATATTAATAAAATGTGTGTGTGAACAATAGCGTATGCGTAATGAATTTTTTGTAATTATTGGTTAAGTCAGCTAAGTTAGTTGATGTGTTAAACATTATGGTTGCATGTCTTTTTGTTATTATTTCATGTTAGTGTTTTGTTAGCGGAAAATAAAAATATGCCAGGCTCATACTCGAAGTGATTCCTTTCGCATGGCATGCCAGCATCTCAAACATTGACTTCATGGCCGTGTGGGGGCGGCCTCTTCGGATGCTTACCTTATTTTTTAGATGGTTAATTAATTAATATTTTTCATACGTAGCACCTTTGTTACTTTGTTAGCGTATGGTAGTAGGATTGGGAAAAATAAAAACCAATGATACTTACATGCTGTTTCCAAGGTAATGTTAAAAATTTGCACAATTGTCGCAGAGATTATTCATACGCATAGAGCGGTGATAAAACGCTTTTGGCGGTATATTTGTTATGATCGATTAGCTCTTGACATTCATGTGGGGTTATGTGCACACACACGCACATGAGATCGGTGTGTTTTTGTTATTTTAGTTTGATCGATTATACTAATTCCCTAAATTGGGGCTATCGTGCACGAGACAAACATTCATTTTCTCATTTTCGATTCATGCTCAGGTATTCCATGCCTCGATTGCTGGTGCAATAGATCGCAAGACAATCGAACAGCAAGTACAACACATTTTCACGATCTTCATAAGCATACCAAACACGCACAAACAAGTGCAGCCACTTTTCATCTGTGGTGTGCGTTTCTGTAATTTTGGCATTTTATCGCATCGGAAAATAATGTGGCGCATTCATCTTAACATGCAGCACCGGTAGCGCAATATCAATGCAACTAATTCTAAGCATTAACATTCGCGGCCAAATGCAACGGCTGAACCCAATTCCCAACGGCTATTCAAACCCCTCGAATCGAGCAATATTTGAATTCAAACTACTCGAATCGAGCTGTTCAGCTTTAGGTTAAATTCAAATATTGCTCGATTCGAGAGGTTTGAATAGCCGTTGGGAATTGGGTTCAGCCGTTGCATTTGGCCGCGAATTAATTTAGGGAATTAGTATAATCGATCAAACTAAAATAACAAAAACACACCGATCTCATGTGCGTGTGTGTGCACATAACCCCACATGAATGTCAAGAGCTAATCGATCATAACAAATATACCGCCAAAAGCGTTTTATCACCGCTCTATGCGTATGAATAATCTCTGCGACAATTGTGCAAATTTTTAACATTACCTTGGAAACAGCATGTAAGTATCATTGGTTTTTATTTTTCCCAATCCTACTACCATACGCTAACAAAGTAACAAAGGTGCTACGTATGAAAAATATTAATTAATTAACCATCTAAAAAATAAGGTAAGCATCCGAAGAGGCCGCCCCCACACGGCCATGAAGTCAATGTTTGAGATGCTGGCATGCCATGCGAAAGGAATCACTTCGAGTATGAGCCTGGCATATTTTTATTTTCCGCTAACAAAACACTAACATGAAATAATAACAAAAAGACATGCAACCATAATGTTTAACACATCAACTAACTTAGCTGACTTAACCAATAATTACAAAAAATTCATTACGCATACGCTATTGTTCACACACACATTTTATTAATATATTTGCAGAGAGCATATTCGGCTTGTTAACATCATGCAGGATCTAGAGGATCCGCAGGATGCTGTGGAGTGGCTACTGCGGTGGAAGCTGCTGAAACCGAGCCAGGAATGCCGGCGATGCGGTGACCCGATGAACCTCCGGACGAATCTTCGGGTAGGGGTATGTATTGACGGATGTAGATGGGTACAGTATCGGACATTAAGATAGGACCCTTTTTTTTTCAATGCACCGTGCACTTGTTTTGCCACGTTACTTGTGTTTGTGTGTGTGTATGTGTGTATGTGTGTGTGTGTATGTGTGTGTGTGTAGTAGTAGAAAGAGAGTGTGCTTTTTAATGTGTATTTGCAAGTGCGCGGGTTTGTGTCTGAAAAACATAGCTTGCCATGATGTCATATTGCGTTGAAATTATTCTTATTATGTGTGTTATCATGTGAAACATTGTGCGTTTACACTTGGATAAAAACTAAAGTTTGCATCGACAGCAGCGCTTGTTCCTCGGACGAAAACGCAGGTGTGCTGTTTCATGAATGTGAATGCGACACCGGTGCGAAATGGACACACGCACAATAGCAATGAACTCGGCATTCCCTCACAGGTGTTTCTCCAGTGCACGCCATTGAAAGGCCTTTGTGCATCTCTGCGTTGCACGTTGTGTGCGAATGGTAAACTTTGTGCGTGCATTGAGCTGGCGCGCAGTTATTCCTTTCAATGGGCGTTTTGTTTCATGAGCGCGGCAGTATTCTTTTCTCGATTTTGAAGGGAAGACGCTTACTCGCGTACTCGTTGATAGTTTTTATCCATGCGATGTTTTCGCTGCTCCAAAACGATGTAATTCATCGCGTATAGAAGTAGAACGCAGGCAGAGCACGGGATCAGCCGTGTCCAACTTTTTAACCAGCGCGTTCTTGACGGTCCAAGCAAGCAATGTTAGTAACAATGGGTCGAGGTAAACGTTGTACCGATCATCAGCGCCATATGTAAAAGCGAATGGCTGCTGCTGGCATTAAGCGCAAAAGTATCGAGTTCGTAATGGAACGATCGCGCACTTTTGTGGCAAACGCGCTTCGGACAACCGAAACGTGCTTAGACAACTGAAACGCGCTTGGACAACCGAAACGCGCAAGTCAACCGGACGTCCTCAGAAGACCACGGCGAAAGAAGACCGTAACATTGTTAATATATCGAAAACACACTGATCGCGAGGGCGGTGGTCCTGCTTATCACACCAAAAACCTAACCCAAAACACAAAAAAACTACTTACAAATCTATCCGAAACGACCTACTTGTGAAACAAACACACACATCAATACACATTCAAACATACATCCACACACACATACACACACACACACACACACACACACACACACACACACACACACACACACACACACAAACACACATACACACACATACACACACACAAACACAACCACATACAAACCACACATAAACTTGGCAAAACGGGTGCACGGTGCGTTAAAAAACCAATGCCCTATCTTTCTGTCCGATACTGTATGTGGGAAGCGGCTCTGTCGAAACGCCTCATTAAGTGTGCGAAATGGATCGTTTATCGCTGGGTCGAAACTTTCGCTACAGAAAATAATGATGCTCATATATTTTTGGAGCATGGAGATAGGTGTCGACAGAGCCGCAATCGAAGCGGATGTAAACCGTAAAACTGTGATGTCGTTTTACCGTAAAATCCGCTCCGAGTTGATGTATCTCGATCAGTACACCGGATCGATGATTGGTGGTCCCGGTAAAACTGTCGAGATAGACGAAACAAAGCTGGTCAAGAGGAAATACAATCGCGGCAGAATTAATCCCTCCAACGAAGAATGGTTGGTTGGAGGTATTTGCCGCGAGACGAAAGATATATTCCTCTGTCGCGTAGCCAAGAGGACCGCACCAATATTGGGCAACCTTATACGGTCCAACGTTGCTGCGGGGACCAGGATTTTAACCGACTGTTGGCGCGGTTACAATCAACTGGACCAAGTGGGATATTTGCATGCCACCGTGAACCACACTACGCATTTCATAAATCCAAATAATGACACTGTCCACACGCAAACGGTGGAAAATTTATGGAGGTGGCTTAAGCACTTCCTTAAGAAAAAGGGTACCAATAGGTCTACCCGCTTAAATTTTTACCTGGCGGAGTATGCTTTTCGCCGGAAGCATAAGGACAACGTATTTGCTGCACTCTGTGCAGCACTTACTTTTGCTTGAAGCGCTGTTGCTTCCCTTTTTACCAGCTTTGCTTTCGTCCTTTTCCCCTTAATGAAACTCTTGCTGCCGTTGCCCAGTTCCATTTGAATCAGTAGACTACTTTGATTTCCTTTGGGCTACCGTGAGCAGTCCTGCACATACCATCTGTAGCAGACCAAAGCCTTAATGCGCTGACGGCAACGCGAGCAAAGGTTGGAAGGATCTAATAGGGTGCATCCGTCAATAAATACAGTGTCAGGAGAAGCGGACTTGTGCTCGGTAGTGTAAGGGTCTCATTAGCCCTTACACTATTTGGTACAAAGTCGTAAGACTCATACGCCAGACGTCTCTAACCACGACGTCACAGCGCGGCGCCGAGACGATATCTGCTGATTCGTCTATACCATTTTTCTGCACAAAAAAATGGTGAAGGCTCGGGGAGGTTTTAGTCGGAAGGCATCCGACAGTACCCGGGGGTGGTCCCTGCTGTGCAGCCGTCCAACTGGATGCGGGTCCCTATGCATGGTTTCCTCCCTGATTAACAAAAACAAAAAAAAAGAAAAAAAACAAAATCGAACCTATGAAAACTTACTAATTTGAATGCAAAGCACTTTACTATTCTTCCAGCCAAGCAGATGTCTCATGTGAATTCCCCGCAAGGAGGCTGCCGTGCAAATAAGACGATGGTGCACCAGGTAAGTTGTGTGATGATGACTGTTAAGTCTCGGTGACCCTTAAGGGCATTCTTGCATGCGACCATTTTTGGGTGCAAATCTCGAGAATGAATGGAACCGTACTTTCACGCGAAGAAATTTCCGTGTCTTTCACTTTACATGGTTGGGTTGCATGCAATTATGCCTGTTGCGCAGCGACCACATCGAAGGGGCCTGTTTGAATTTAAAATTAAATTCAAACAGGCCCCTTCGATTCGTTCTTAGTAGGCTAAGATAGCTTTTAATTTGGAGTATAAAAGGAGGAAATCATAATAATAAATAAGTCTTACACCAGCATTTGATGAGTGCGTTTCTTTGTTTGGTGTTAAGATTCTCCCGGGTGAAGCTTTGGGCGAATACGATTACCTTTTCGACAACGCTTAAGGAAATCATTTGCGGCGCTACCACGTAATAGACCTCCCAATTTACATTGAAAAAGAGGTAACTAGCCTGGTAGGCCAATACTGAAAGTAGTTTGGTGAAGGAGAGTTAGACCGTTGACGCTCCCGAAACCCTTTGCCCGGGACGTTCTGTTCCGTGGCAGCAGACGGTTTACCAAGCGCTCCAGAACGACCGAAACCTTCGCGGTCGGCTTGGCCGTCGGGCCCGGAACAATGCCGTTCGTTGCATGTAGCATCCACTTATCCCTTTATCCCTAGCATTTTTTGTACATTTCGCAGATGAGACGATTGAGACGCACTTATAGAAAAGTAAGTGAACTCACGACGCATAGCAACTTATCAGCAATAGCCAGCGTAACCAAAGATAGCCACACCGGGAACCAAAGGCAGGAACACCATATGCGTTAGAACCCACAACACCAAAAAGAGACAGTTTTGTGACACTCCACACAAAAACACCTCACACTATACCGCACACATTGTAAACCAAAACACATAGAAACACACCGCAGAAAATAGAACGGCCTACCGTATCAAAACCCGAGTTTTGTCCAACACCAAGCAGAAGCTAAACAGTTGACTTTAAGCAGAACAAAAACACAAGCCACAACCAAATGTACGGAATTCATAACTTTTTTTTTGAGTATAAATAAAACCATATCCGATCAAGGCAGACCAGATTCGTTCGGGCTGTTAGGATTGGATGTTACGCTTGCTGTAAAACTCCTTTACGACTTTCATTTCATAAGCTTGGAAATGTACCCCTAAAACTAACCTCCCGCAAAACGGTCCTGGACGGCCGCGCAAGGAAACATTATCATTATCATTATCGATAAACGACGCAGCATCACAGCATCGCACAGCGTTTCACCTAACACCATTTGCGCAACGAGATGAATATTAGTAAAGCGCGACGAGCATGTCATCTGCAAAGTGTGTGTCCTGCTGAAGACATCCTTCACAGCTGCCGCGAGTGTGCTGCTTCTGATCGCCACCAACAACGGTGCCTCAAGACACGACACTCACTGTCCAACCCACGAACCACGCAAAGTAAGCGCATCGTCTCGGTGATGATCGTTACTGGCTTGTATTCTGCCCACTGCTGGTTATCTGTCCGTGAAAAGGCGCCATCGTTTCACCACAGTAGCACCATTCAGCAGCTATTACCGATTACCGTTAACGTCATAATAACGCACTTCCGATGAATAGAAACTTGTGAAACAAAATACCAAGGATCCAAGATAAAAATGAAACATTGACCCGTTATTAATTAGACATTCAGAGAGAGCACACAGCTTGTTTTTAATATTTAAAACGAATTGAAACATTGTAGTACAAGTTGTATTGTACAATCACAAATCAAACGGACAAATCAAACGCAAGAAAAGCACGCCTCATCAATGGGTTCTAGGTACAGGTTTTAAGCATCATGTTTCACACACTCGAACGTTACAGCACTTCCGGTTTTCTGGACGTTTTGTTCACTGTCCTGCCTGCTACCTTATCTGTTGCCGGTCGTTCCCGGTAGCAATAGCTGGTGCGCGAAAAGCCGTTCCAGAGTTAGTCGAATTATCCGTCTTCAATTCCTCCTTGACCGGTGTTGCGATGTATAAAGCTTGCACCTCCACCTTGGCCGTGTTTTACTTGCTACCGAACGCTGCGTCTTACCCTTTGAGGCCGTCTTGGAACCTTCCTTCGCTTTCTTCTTGTCGCCTTCGCGGTGTTCGGCACGAGTTTCATCCGATAGTACGGCCGTAGTAGCCTTTTCACGCACTTTGCGATTTTTTCCTCCAGCACTGGGGAGGGGGGAGGGGGGTACATGCGTAAAGCGATGGACTTGGGGCCGCATTGACGTCGTTGGCTTCTTCAGGCCACAGTTGATTGAGCACGATGATTCAGGTCGTTGTGAACGCCAACAAACGGACAGTCCAAGTGCGAAAACCAGTACCAGCACTGCCTACGACGGCCTGCAGGTTCCAGTTTCCGGTACGGGATTGCGGGTTAGTCATCGCTCTGCGTCCAGCGGTGTCGATGTTACCCGATCCGTCGATGCGGATCCAGGATTGCACCGAAATCGGCATCGAATTCTCGTACTGGTTGATGATGTACTGGGTGTAAAGTTGCAGACAAAATAAGTTAACTTCGGGCAGGCCTGATCGACGAAATCACTCGTGGACACTCTACCGGCGCGTGGAACAGAACTCGTTACGCATGACGGTACCGGCGCCGAACATCATCAATATCGTTACTGGCCATCGCGCCAAGCAGGATGCAGGTAGCGTCATCTTTGCCCGTTCCACTATACACCATACCGCCAGTTTGCGTGAAAATTATCCATTCCCCACGACGGCGGTGGGTGACGCGATGCAGTAGTCATGTGTGTCTGCAAATCCACAAACCATTAAATAACATTTATCACGACTAGTTTAGGAAAGTTGTATTTCTTACCAAGAGAAGCAGGAGTATGAAGATGTGTGAAACAAACACTTATTTACAATTTATGGCAGCAACGATCTGACAGCCGCTCAGCTGCATGAAAAATTGTCGAGCAATCTCAGATGAAATGTTGCACCACAGCGCCCCCTGTGGGTCAAGTTCGGTACTAACCCGGACGAGTGCCCATCTGGACTTTAACCCCATGGAGGTCCACGTTTTCTTGATGCTGTCTTTAAGGGACAACATTCAGCGAATATACTTATTAGTTTATCAGTGAAGGAACGAATAGCGGTATTCAGATCATAGTTGGACACTATTATGAATGTTACGATCACAACGGTAAACGATAAATTTATCACTACTAAAGAGCATACTATTGAGTAAAGAATCATCAGCCCAGGTTTCAGTGAAAACAATCACATTAAAATCAGCAGCATCGGCCGCTAGCCTCAAATCAGTATATTTTGATCGTAACCCACGAGTGTTCTGATAGTAAATACTTAGCTATTCATTTGGTTCATTTGACAACGACGGTTTTCTGGCGTGATCAGCACGGGTACGTTTAACAGGAGCAGGCAGGTTGTCTGGAGGCGACCGATCCGATGGTTTACGAGAGGAGACAGTTGTTCTCGCAGGGATGAACACCGAGGCAGACGATGAAGGAATCGACGAGGTTGATTGAAGAGCAGGAAGCACGGAAATAGGCTCGGAACAGGTGTCACTCAGTGGATGAGAGAGAGCCGAAGGCAGAGAACCACTCTGAGAAGCCATGCTGGCCAAGCGTGGTGTACTCAGAGAGCCGAAGTGAGATGGATCGTTAACGGGAGCATCCAGTCGGGCAACGATAGATTTAACGGTGTTAGTGTTGCTTGCACTATCGATATTTTTGGCCGACTCATCTGTGAGCGAGTCGTTCACTGACACTGCAAGGAGATGACGATTTTGGTAATCGACAAACTCACGGAACACGAGAGACAGAGGCCAAGTGGCAGGAGAGAGAGCTTCAAGCGCTTGCTGGAAGGTTCACCGACCTTAAACGATACAAATGACATCGTTTCGACGTTGGTGCCAAGTTTAACGAGACGACGCACCACAATGTTAGATGGAGCAAGCGCAAGTCTATTAGTAACCATGATGATGACATGCTTATCCGTAACAGATGTGTCGAAGCGCGACATAAAAATCCATGACAATGACTGTGGCCTTCGAGCCACAAATACAGGATCATATGTACTCCCCGAGCCCGTTCCTTGCTGCATTGCAGGTGCAGGAGCCGCTGCCGGTCAGGGTGCCGGAGGGAGGTGACGAGATGGTAGGTCAAGGGGCAGTGATGATCGGAGAGGGAACCGTGCGTCTCTCTTAACATATATGTGGAATCAAACAAGGCCCTCTCACTCAATAGATCCTGCTTAAAACGGAGAAGCAGATCCGCTCTTATCGAATTAATGGCGTTTCCAAGAGAAGTTAAAATGCCGTCCATTGAATTGACCGCGGTGGCCTCAATCTCGGGAAACAATACAGGCTTTTTCGATTTTCGTAAGGCGTCACATTGTTTGCACAACCAGCACAGACCACAATCTGTCAACAATTTACTTAACGTGGATTCCGAGACACCGGCACATTGAGCATGGAACAATCAGCCACACACCCCCGAACAGGACAAATGTAATGGTTCACCATTTGGATTAATTGCCGTAGAGCAAATTGCACAGATAGTCATGATGATACACTGGAAAGCAGGCACTCAACGAGTGATATCGCACAGCACAAATGATCAGCAATAGATCTCAATACAACAATCGATGAAAAGGTGTGCAAAAGTCACAAGCGATAGAGCATCAACCAGCCACAGGACGAATAATCAAACCGCGTTAAAACACTAGGATAAGCAGAAGCGATCAAAACCACGTCTGTGCGTCACCAAGCAGATAGTGAGAGTGATTACAGAGAGAGTGATGCAGAGTGCAGAGTGAGAGTGATAGTGATACATTGTTGAACTTATATACTACTTCGTCGATGTTGCTGCACTGTTCGACGAAAGACCAGATTGTCTGCAAGATGATATCACATAGTTTTCTTATATTCGTTCTACGAAAGTTAAACCTTCGGTATCGAGATCGCCGTAATTTAGGTTGATGTTGTTGGGTGACGGGGGTTGCAAACTTAACGGATAATTCAAGTGCAGGATGATGTTGATCTAGCGCCACAAGGGGTAGGGGTGATTCCATCATTGAAGAGCAAAACTGGGCAGCGATCGTAATTCCAAATATAAGATCAAGTTGACGATCACGAGAATGTTTTACTCCTGACAGTTGAAGCAAGCCGTTAAACGACATTCCATCAATGAGAGCTGCATTTCCCGTAGAGGTGCTGGTCGAGGTGAAATGAAGCGGTAGCGTCGACGACGGGAGCCAAGAGAGAGAGGGAGTGTTGAAATCTCCGAGCAATAGTAACTGATCGGATGGTTTCATACGTTCGGTAATGAGACACACACTCTCATTTAGTGAATCCAGTAGTTCCACACATGAGCTGTGATCAGGTGGAATGTAGATGACACCAGTAAACAGAGAGAAATTAACGAATGATGCCTACCCAAGAGAGCTCCAGTGATGTAAAGGTGTGCGAAATTGAGTACGAAGTGAGCTTGGATGAGCATGCTATCAGGACTCCGCCTCCACGAGAGCGAGAACAGGTATTTGAGCCACGGTTATAACGGTAGTTCGCGTAATTATTGTCGCAGATAGAGAGGAAGGCACGGAGTCGTCTAGCCAAGTTTCGGTAAGGGCATACACATCGAAATTGTTCTCAGCCAGGGCTTGTGTTCTCTCACGAAGTCGCAAAAAAAGGATAAAAAACACTAGGACGTGGAATGTCTTTAAAACGTTATAATAATATCATTTATTCCACTCAACTACACGTATACGAATGCTCGATCGATCCGCTGATCGATCGCACGAAGCCCACGATAGCCGATTCCCCAGGATGCTGAGAGAGAATTTACGCACAAAATTCTCTCTCACGCACGCTCCCACATGACGTATCGATAACCTGACGTGGAGACACGAGGTTATCGGGTCGAAGTGCGTTTCGGAACGCAAGCGCAATCTTTCGAAACGCATTCGAAAGATGTTGTTCAAAACCGGTGACCGTTTCGCCGTTGACGGTTTCGAACCTCATCAATTTACATGACCATTTCTCCCCCCTTTGGGACGCAGTCGACCGTCCCAAACGCTGCACGAAGGTGGTTGGTCATCCTCAAGTTCAGAGATCGTATTATGCATCGTTTGGTAGGATCCACGCTGGCCAATTTCATCTGTTTTCTCGGTGGATAGGGCCAGCAGGTCAGCCGGTGTCTCGTCGGCGTTCTTCTCTGTGGCGTCTATCGGAAGCGGAGCCAACAACCTCACGTTTCGCTTGTAAGTACCGCTGCTTGTCCGAATGTCAGCAACGCGTACCATATCGTCAGGTCCCACGTAAGTTCTCGTAACTATCCCCATGGGCCATCGACCGACCGGGAGGTTGTCGTCGCCAACCAGTACAATCTGCCAAACTTGCACGTTCGAAGTTCGTTTTGTCCATTTGGCGTGGCATCGTAGCTGGGACAGGTAATCGGCTTGCTGGGACCAAAATTGCTGGGACAATTTTTGCACCCGCTTCCATCTCGTCTTGACACCATCCGTATCATCGTTTTGGATGGTAGCAGGAATAGAGAATGAGGCCCGCGCGATCAAAAAGTGTGCTGGAGTGAGCGCTTCGACGGAGCCAGGATTGGCATGGACAGCAGTAAGTGGCCTGGAATTGAGAATTGATGAAATTTGATAGAGTAACGTTTGCAACTCAACCAATTTGAGATGGGCGCCCCTCGCTGCAGCCTTGAAAAGGCGTTTGGCCACTTTAATGTTGGCCTCCCAAAGGCCGCCGAAATTCGGGCTCCGCGGCGGAATGAAGGAGAACCGTATCCCCTTTTCGGCAGCTAGATTCACTATCTCGTCCTGGAAGGCGCGGTTGTTGTAGGCTTCACGTAGCAGGCGCAACTCTTTGGCTGCTCCAACGAAGTTTCGGCCGTTATCTGAATATATCGTGTCTGGTCTGCCACGAAGGGATACGAAACGAATCAGTGCTGAGATGAAGGCAGACGTTGAAAGGTTATCCACCACTTCCAGATGAATTGCCTTGGTAGCGAAGCAGACGAATATGCACGCGTAGACTTCTATCCGCCGTGTCGATTTGGTGTGAGGGATGACGTAGAAAGGTCCACATAAGTCCACCCCCGTGTTGGTGAAAGCGGGTGACACAGTTACCCGGGCAGCAGGCAATTGTCCCATTTGCTGCACGAATTGTTTAGGTCTGGCTCGTACACATACGATACATCGCGAAGTCACACCGATAACTGTGCGTCGAAGATCTCGCATCCAGAACCTTGCCCGAAATTCTGCCATAGGGGCCCTTTCCGTTTTAAGGTCGTAGGCTGAAATTTCAGCCTGTCAACTGTTTGCATTGTACAGCAGTTTTCGAGTAGCTATCTAAGTGGGTATAATATACAGATGGGCTTATCTTAAGGTGTATGAATTTAGAAGGCTGATTTTTATCGCTTCTGTTTCTGAATTAATATTTTATAAGTGTTTTGTGTATTCGACAAGCCTCCAGAAAGCTTGTTTGAACAAAAGTTTTCACCCATCCTGTCAAAAAGTGATATTCAAATTTGGTTATAAAAAACATGCTATGAGACCACCTGGATACACTTTGATTCTGGATTCCATCGCCAGATCTCTTTAATGCACCTTGGGAAAAATGTAAACAATACCGTGTTTTCGTGCTGGTACTCGAATCTAATTCTAGCTTTGAGGTTAGAATAATCTAGACTGAAAATTGCAGGCTAGTTTTATGTGTGGTTTTGTGTGGAGTGTTTACATGATTTCAGCCTCCAACTGTCAAACTCCATACAAAAAAACTAACTAGAATCGTGAAGGGCCCCATAACTAGGTCCGTACCGGCGTGGTGATTGTATTCATGAAGGTACCGTACAATAGTGCGAGAAAAGGGATGTGATTTCGGAACTAAGATCGGCACTCTCGCATCATCCGTCATTTCTGCGTTCTCCAATCGTCCCTTCACACGTATCAGGTTGTCTCGAACGATCGGGTTAAGGTGCTGAAGAGGACCTTTTGAGCTAACCTGTCCAGATTCGTGCATTTCTCGTACCTCATTGGGGAATGCTGTGGCCTGCATTACCCGTAGCAACAATTGAAGTCCGGATTCCAATTCGTCCAGCAGCAACGGACCAGTTTTTCTTTCCACCGTAGAAGAGGTCACACGGAGCCTGGCAGAATTAACTTTGAAGTTGTGGATGATTCTGCTAAGCCATGCGAAATGTCGCCTCGTCTTAATGAAGGAATTGTGGTACTTATATTGAGCTATCAAATCTTCCCAAGCGGGGCCTACGGTTGCCGCTAAAGCTTGTGGTGGGGCTGCAACCTCTTCTGATATGGTCTCGTAACCATCATTGGTTTGTGGGCTGGAATCTGTAATGATAAAATTCCGACCGTTTAACCAGAATTTCATATTTTCCCCTCTCACCAATTTGCTAGCTGGAAGTCCCCTGGATACGATGTCTGCCGGGTTTAGCTTTGTTGGTACATAGTGCCAATCACATGCATTGGTCGCAGCGCATATCTTGGATACTCGATTTTTTATGAAGACGTCTAATTTCGAATTATTGGAACGTATCCAGGCTAATACGACTTGCGAGTCAGTCCACCATCTAGTTTGTTGGACTCGGGTGCCGAATACGTCCTTTATTTTCACGTAGAGTTCAGCTAGTAAGAGTGCTGCTTGGAGTTCTAGTCTGGGCAAAGTCAGTTCCTTCAGCGGTGCAACTCTTGACTTGGCACATAGAAGTCGCGATCGTCTTTCTCCATTACCATCCAAGTAGCGAACGTATATTGCACACCCATATGCTTTTGTTGAGGCATCACAAAAACCATAGATGGTACTATTTTCTGCTTCACTTGGCAGCGCCATTCTTGGGATGTGTAGCTGCCGAAGGACTGGTAGTTGAGCCGCAAACTCGTTCCACTTAGCAAGGGCATGAGGTGGTACAGTTTCGTCCCATGTAAGATTGTCGCGCCATAGATTTTGCATGAGGATTTTTGCGGTGATGATCACGGGTTGCAGGATTCCAACTGGATCGTAAAGTTTGGCAATTCTTGCCACTAAGCATAGTTTGGTCATGGAGTTTACGGGCAGGTGGCAATCATTGTCAATGATAAGCTGGAATGTGTCTTCTGAAGGACACCACGCTAGACCCAGCATTTTGATAGCCTGTCTGTCGCCGATTTGCACCGGAGAGTCAAGGTGTTCTTCTGGCACATCATGTACTACTGCAGGGACATCGGATGCCCATTTCCGTAAGGGCATTCCTCTATTTAAAAGTGCCCGTTCAATCCCGCAGCTAAGCACACGTAATTCGTCCGGAGTCGCAGCACCCAAGGACAGGTTATCCACGTAGAATGAGCGCTGAATGGCGTCAGCGATTTCCGGATTGGATGAACGCACTTCCTCGCCCGCCTCATATAACGCTCTACACGCAAGATACGACGAGGAGGCCTCGCCGTAAGTGACGGTACGGAGCCGATACATTTGAGCGGTATCTCTTGCATCTTCGCGCCATAATATGCACTGCATCCGGGTGTCCGAGTCAGCTACCCAGATTTGGCGATTTGGCTTAGTGCGGTTTGTGTCTAGGATGTAATGAATTTACTGCAGATTATTCTAGCGGATGTTATACTAATAATTGTGTCTTTGCTATTCTAATCTAATTCTAATTTGCTAAGTCTAATAGTGTCGGGTGTCGAACCTATGCTACACCTCCCCCATTTTTGTGAATAACGTAAGATTGAGTGAATGAGCGAAAGAATTGCGTTATTCATTTAGTTCTTGATTAATCTGTTCTTATGTACTGTTGTAGTCTTTTGCGTATGCTTATTCTTGATTGTACAAGCTGGAATGTGTCTTCTGAAGGACACCACGCTAGACCCAGCATTTTGATAGCCTGTCTGTCGCCGATTTGCACCGGAGAGTCAAGGTGTTCTTCTGGCACATCATGTACTACTGCAGGGACATCGGATGCCCATTTCCGTAAGGGCATTCCTCTATTTAAAAGTGCCCGTTCAATCCCGCAGCTAAGCACACGTAATTCGTCCGGAGTCGCAGCACCCAAGGACAGGTTATCCACGTAGAATGAGCGCTGAATGGCGTCAGCGATTTCCGGATTGGATGAACGCACTTCCTCGCCCGCCTCATATAACGCTCTACACGCAAGATACGACGAGGAGGCCTCGCCGTAAGTGACGGTACGGAGCCGATACATTTGAGCGGTATCTCTTGCATCTTCGCGCCATAATATGCACTGCATCCGGGTGTCCGAGTCAGCTACCCAGATTTGGCGATTTGGCTTAGTGCGGTTTGTGTCTAGGATGTAATGAATTTACTGCAGATTATTCTAGCGGATGTTATACTAATAATTGTGTCTTTGCTATTCTAATCTAATTCTAATTTGCTAAGTCTAATAGTGTCGGGTGTCGAACCTATGCTACACCTCCCCCATTTTTGTGAATAACGTAAGATTGAGTGAATGAGCGAAAGAATTGCGTTATTCATTTAGTTCTTGATTAATCTGTTCTTATGTACTGTTGTAGTCTTTTGCGTATGCTTATTCTTGATTGTACAAGCTGGAATGTGTCTTCTGAAGGACACCACGCTAGACCCAGCATTTTGATAGCCTGTCTGTCGCCGATTTGCACCGGAGAGTCAAGGTGTTCTTCTGGCACATCATGTACTACTGCAGGGACATCGGATGCCCATTTCCGTAAGGGCATTCCTCTATTTAAAAGTGCCCGTTCAATCCCGCAGCTAAGCACACGTAATTCGTCCGGAGTCGCAGCACCCAAGGACAGGTTATCCACGTAGAATGAGCGCTGAATGGCGTCAGCGATTTCCGGATTGGATGAACGCACTTCCTCGCCCGCCTCATATAACGCTCTACACGCAAGATACGACGAGGAGGCCTCGCCGTAAGTGACGGTACGGAGCCGATACATTTGAGCGGTATCTCTTGCATCTTCGCGCCATAATATGCACTGCATCCGGGTTTCCGAGTCAGCTACCCAGATTTGGCGATACATCTTCGCAATGTCCGCTGTAACCACCACTGTCTGCGTCCGAAAATGCAACCATAAGTGAAGGAGATCCGGTTGTATCACTGGCCCGATGGCTTGTAGGTCGTTAAGCGAAATTCCAGTGGTGGACTTCGCACTCGCGTCGAAGACTACTCGCAGCTTCGTGGTTGTAGAATCTGGTTTTATCACACACGAATGTGGGATTACGTATCGAACTTTATGTAGTTTGTCGGCCGGTACAGGAGTCATGTGTCTTAGCTCAAGATATTCGCGCATGAACTTTCGGTACTCCTCGTAATCTTCGTGTGAGCTCTGAAATGTTCCTCGAGCTCATGGTCTTGCAAAGCTAATCGGTCTGGGACGTCAGGTGGCAGTTCTTCCACCTTCCAAAATCGCTCAAGGCTCACTTCCAGGTGGTCAATATAGGTCGCCTTATGACAACTCCGCGAGTGGAGATTAGTGGAGGTCATATTGCATAGCAACCCTCCAACTATCCAACCGAATTTGGTGTTTTGTAAAGTGAGTCCATTAGGTAAGCGATGAAGTCCTGCACCGAGCGAGTCATAGTGTAGTGAACTTGTCATCACTTAGTGCCGTTCCTGACTAAAGACGGATTGTATTTGCACTTTTATATAAACTCACTTTATTTTTGCCACTTTACTTAAACTTAATAGCGTGGTTGGCTTCTATTGATTTGCGAACTAAATTTTGCGCGGCGGACTGGACTGCGTGATTTTACTGATACAACAACTCTCTTCTAGCTACGCGCGAGCTTCCTTTTATACGAAATAATTACATTGCGCTTATGGGCATATTTAGCTTATCCGCTCCGTTATGCATGATTACAATTTATTATCCTGCTCTATCTATCGCATTATGCGTACGTGACTTTTTGCGTACATTAGGTAACATCGTCCTTCCATGTGTATTATCCTACTGCGCAATTGGATGAACTCTATTAAATTTTCCCTATTTATCTAGTTGGTTCGGATTAGAACATATTGCACTTTTATGTCTAATATTTGTGTGCATCTAATTACAGTAATTTATGTTCTGATAATGTTTAATCTAAAATTTTATACTTGTAAAAACTATTTCTTTTGAGTGTGTTGGTGAATACGATCACGCCACTTATCATGCTATTTCATTCTATCATTAGCTGTTTCATTCTAGCCTTAGTGCGGTTTGTGTCTAGGATGTAATGAATTTACTGCAGATTATTCTAGCGGATGTTATACTAATAATTGTGTCTTTGCTATTCTAATCTAATTCTAATTTGCTAAGTCTAATAGTGTCGGGTGTCGAACCTATGCTACACCTCCCCCGTTTTTGTGAATAACGTAAGATTGAGTGAATGAGCGAAAGAATTGCGTTATTCATTTAGTTCTTGATTAATCTGTTCTTATGTACTGTTGTAGTCTTTTGCGTATGCTTATTCTTGATTGTACAATTTGGATCTTAATTGGAATATTCGTAATTATAAATGGACCTAAGTACAATGGATCTAATTTTTTTTTTATTTTCATTTTTTAAGTATACCAAGTCTCCTATGCTTACATCTATGGGATTTATATGCTGATTTAATTCTTTTTCTTTTTTCTCTTTTTCTATAATTATGTTCTTACGTGCAATCTCATTGGACTTTTGTAGTTTAAATTTCATTTCATTGTAATATTGTTCTATATTATAAACTGGATCGATTTTATGTTTATAAATTTCTTGTGGTAGATTTGCTGTTCTACCGAAAACTAATTCAAACGGAGTATATTTTGTTTCTGTATGTGGTGTTGTATTATAAACAAACTCATAAAATTTTATCCAATCATCCCAATCATCGTGATGTTCATTAGTAAATGCTCTAAGGTATTCATTTAAGCTTCTATGATTACGTTCTAGAGCTCCAATTGTTTGTGGAAAATGTTTGTTTTATTTTTAAAATTTGGGCTATTTTACCTAACACCTCATTGTTATATTCCAATCCTTGGTCTAATCCAAGCTCCAAAAAGCTTCCATAAGTCAAGATAAAATGTTCAACCAATGCTTTCGCAATCGTGTTTGCTTCTTTGTTTTTAATTGGAATGATCACTATATATTTTGATAGGTCGCATTGAATCGTAATTGCATATCTGTTGTTATTTATTGTTTTGGGTAATGGACCAACTGTGTCAATTGATATGATGGTAAATGGTTTTGCTGGAGTTGATGTGATTATAGATTTTTCTTTTGTGTGCTTATTTACTTTGCTGACTTTGCATATTTCACATTTCTGCACGTAACTTATTATATCTTGCTTCATATTATTCCATTTAAATTTTTCACGAATTTTTAAATATAATCTGTATTCCCCTATATGACCTCCTGTGGGTATGGCATGATATTCTTCCATTATTTTCAACTTTTCTTTCTCACTTGTTATCCATTTAGGTGGATCAAACAAAATTATCTCGTAACCGAAAATTGCTGTGTCTACTATTTCCTTTATGGTTAATTGAGAGTAATATTCGAATAATTTGTCCTCAACTGATATTGCTAACTTGTCTCGGTTAAATTTCTTAGCAATTTGGCATATATCTAGAAGAGCAAGTTCTATTTCTTGACTTCCATTTTGGCCTTTAGAATTGTTAAGAGGGATAACCCTTTTTCCAAGTTGCTTATTATAGTTGTGACTACATACTTTGATTTCTATTCCATTTCTTTTAACTTCTGACTTAATTTTCAAAATCTTATTAACTTCTGACGGTCTATCTGTCTTCCAAAATACTTGATTAGTTACTTCTTCTTCATTTCTTCCAGCTGTTGGTGTATCCTTTACTTTATTTTGCGCCTTTACCATTGCTCTTGTGTTAACTACCATAATTGAATTGTTTTTAATGCTTTTAATATCCTCCTCTTTAGTTTTTGGGATCAATTCTTTCAACTCATCTGAATTTAACACGATTCGTGATAATGCGTCTGCTGCAACATTACTTTTTCCAGCTACGAATTGTATTGTGAAATCAAATTCTTCCAGATCTAGTCTAATTCTGGTTAATTTTGACGTTGGATTTTTCATACCAAAGAGATAAACCAGTGGTCTATGGTCTGTTCTGATTGTAAATTTCCGCCCATAAACATATGGTTTAAAATGATTTACTGCCCAGTGTATAGCTACTAATTCTTTTTCTATTATACTCTTATTCTTTTCGCCTTTAGTAAAAGTTTTACTTGCGAATGCAATAGGAAAATCTTGCCCATTTGTGATTTGGGAGAGAACTGCTCCGCACGCAAAGTTTGATGCGTCTGTAGTTATAATAAAATCTTTGCTAAAGTCTGGGTATTTAAGAATGGTTGGAGATAGCAGATGCTCCTTTAATGAATCAAATGATGTTTGTTGTTCCTTTTTCCATTCAAAAAGTGTGCCTTTCTTTAATAAATCATTTAGTGGCTTTGCAATTTTTGCAAAGTTTTGTATAAACTTTCTGTAGTAATTACAGAAAGCTACGAATCTTCTAACTTCGTCTGCGTTAGTTGGTATAGGAAACTTTCTTATTGTTTCGAATTTGGTTTCATCAGGGTATATTCCCTGGTTCGTTATTTTCTGTCCAAGATATGTAACATCTGATTTAAAGAATTTGCACTTCTCTGGGTTCAATTTAAGATTGTAGTATCGTAATCTATTAAATACTTGTGTAAGATTTTCTATATGATTTTTCATTGAGCTTCCTATTACTATAACATCATCGATATAAATGAATGCTATTTCAGGTGTGAGGCCAGCCATTGCTAGTGCCATCATACGCTGAAAACTGTTAGGACTTATGTTTAGTCCAAAAGGCAGTCTTGTGAATTGATAATGTCCTTTTGGTGTAGAAAATGCTGTATATTTTCGCGATTCTTTTTCCAAAGGGATCTGATGAAAACCTGACATCAGATCTAGAGTGCTGAAATATTTTGCATTTCCTAATTGGTCTAATATTGTGTCTATTCTCGGAAGTGGAAACTTATCTGGTAATATCTTTTTGTTCAATTGCCTAAAATCGACTACTTATCTCCATTTCTTATCGTTTCCTGTTTTCTTGGGGACAAGCAGAATTGGTGAATTGTAAGGGGAAACGGAGTTTTCTATTATATTATTTTCTAACATCTTATTTACTTGCTGATCTATTTCTTTGCTTTGCGAATGAATTTGTTTATAGTTGGGTATAAATGTAGGAATATTGTCTTTAGGAGTAATTGTTTGTTTATAAAAATTATTAGTTGTAATTGGGTCTTCATTTAAACAAAATAAATCTGAAAATTTATTTACTAGTTTACTTATTTCTTGACTAATAATATCTGGATAATTTTTTAAATTGATTTTGCTTAATATTTCTTTAACTCTATGCATATTTGTTTTAGTTTCTGCTACTTTATAAATTTCAAAGTTATTAATTGGCTCTATTGTAGGTTTGAAAAATTTCGTGTTAATAATAGTATCTTTTTCAGTAGTATTAATAAATTTTATACATGGATTATTCTTGGAAACTATTGTATTAGCGCAAAATATTCCTGTTGTTATTTCCTGTGCATGAACTACTGAATCTTTTTTTAAATTCTTTAAATCTATTTTATGAATAATTTCACTTCTTGCTGGAATTAAGAGTGAATTGTCTTCTATAGGATGAGATATTGAGATTCCATTGATATCAAAATTTAACAAATAATATTCATAATCTATCTTACATTTATATTTTGTAAAGAAATCTCTTCCTAAAATTCCATCGGCTTCTATTTCTATAATATCTGGAATAAAGTGAAATTTATGACTAACTGTTGCGTTGTTAAATATTAAATTTGAACTAATTGTACCATAGGTAATTAAAGAGTTATTAGTAATTCCTGTAAGTCTAACTTTGTTATTGCTATCTATCTCATGCTGAGATCTAATTTTTCCTATTTTAAATAATGAAACTGCTGCTCCTGTGTCTATAAATAATGAACTATACTTATTTGCAGCTTTTTCTACTTTAATTGTAGTTGAATTATTGGCAGATAAATTCAATGTCATTACCGGCAGCTGTTCTATTCCTGCCGGGCTTGGCCTAAAAAATTATTCTGTTCCTCTTCTTCTTCAGCTTCAGTAGTAAATATTCTACGAGCTTGTTGATTTGAGAAGTTATTGGGCTGTGTATTTTGTCTTCCAAATTGATTATATTGTCCAGGGTTCCTATAGAAATGTCTATCTCTGTTTCTATTTGGGGTATATGTATTTGGGTTCGTTCTATTTGAATTTGGACTTTCATAATACCTCCTGTTAGTTCTGTTTTGGAAGTTTGGGTTCGAGTTATATCTATTAGAATTATTTGTTTTGCTGTTAGGAAATCTTTTGAAATTATTTGTGGAAAAATTTTGGTTTCTATTAAAGGCTAAAACTTGATTTGAATTATTGTTTTCGATTTCATTTTCTAATACCTTTTGTGTAGCTGCTGTAATTGTTGGGTATTGTCCGACTTTAAGTAGAATTTTTGTTTCAGAGTTGGAAATTTTTTCTTTAAGTGTGTCAACTCCAACTTTAACAGCCATTTTGTTTGCTACTTCTTCGGGAATTTTTTGTTCTAGATAAAGTCCTTTTAATTTGCTAGTTAAGATTTCGACCTCTTCACAAATTTTAGTGGTTTGTCTTGCTTGGATAGTTTTTAATTGGTTGATGACTTTTTCGGGATTTGTTTTTTCTTCACATCTTACTTTTATATTTTCTAGAATTTCATCGATGTTGTCCAGATCTCGTGGTAATCCTATTCTGGCTTTCCCTGTTATTCGTGTTTTGATAAATTTTACCAGCATTACCTTTTGATCATTTGGAGTAATCTCTTTAAGTAAGTTTACAGAATCTATGAAAATGTCAAGATTCTCTTTTGATCCATCATATGTTTGAACAAGAGATGTTGCAATTTTAATATCGAAATGCGCCATTTTTTCTGTTTGGGAATCGTTTGTCATTTGGTAATTGTTTATGCGAAACTCAATCGCTGAAAAGCATTCGTTGGTTTCACTGTTAATTTTGTTTAAATACTCTTCACTTATGGCTTCTCCGAGCTCTATCAAATCCGATTGTATGGATGTTAATAGTTCTCTAGCCAAAATTTTATATTTACTTACAGTACAAACTCTAAAATTCTTTGGTAAATACTCTAATTTATGTTGTATTAACCTTAACTGGAATAATTTATCCTTTAACTTACTCATTAAATTCGATCCATTAAATAATAACGACAATCATAATAAATAACATAACTAATTAACGTTTAAGTCCAATAAAATTATTTCGCAGAAACTATAATTGTTCCTATTTTTTTATTATTATTTTTTTAATTTACTTATTTTATATATATATATATATATATATATATATATATATATATATATATATATATATATATATATATATATATATATATATATATATATATATATATATATATATATATATATATATATATATATATATATATATATATATATATATATATATATATATATATATATATATATATATATATATATATATATATATATATATATATATATATATATATATATATATATATATATATATATATATATATATATATATATATATCCACCAACTAGATAAATAGGGAAAATTTAATAGAGTTCATCCAATTGCGCAGTAGGATAATACACATGGAAGGACGATGTTACCTAATGTACGCAAAAAGTCACGTACGCATAATGCGATAGATAGAGCAGGATAATAAATTGTAATCATGCATAACGGAGCGGATAAGCTAAATATGCCCATAAGCGCAATGTAATTATTTCGTATAAAAGGAAGCTCGCGCGTAGCTAGAAGAGAGTTGTTGTATCAGTAAAATCACGCAGTCCAGTCCGCCGCGCAAAATTTAGTTCGCAAATCAATAGAAGCCAACCACGCTATTAAGTTTAAGTAAAGTGGCAAAAATAAAGTTAGTTTATATAAAAGTGCAAATACAATCCGTCTTTAGTCAGGAACGGCACTAAGTGATGACAAGTTCACTACATGGCGACCGTGACACAGAGCCAAAGCAAAGGAATACGAACAAAACACTGAAGTAAGCATAACGAAAGGCTGCAGGTTATAAAAATCCCGTTGGACACGGTATGTAAACACTATGGTAAAATTTATATTTTGAAAACAAAAATACCATAGCGCGAAAAGCGGACGAAGGTATGTATCGCAACAATCGCGAGTGCAAATTCGTCGTAAACACTATTATGCACAATACATATACACTAAGCTCACAAACACTAAAGTATTCGGCATAGATGTACGTTTAGATCACATTACACTTATAATCACAAAAGCCGATACGCGTCGTAAAGTGAGATGCAATAATGTGCAGTGACACCAATACAAATTAGTTCCGTGATACAACAACTGTGAAAAAACTCACCCGAAACTGCATGAATATCCCGAAACATCACCAATACAGTGCTAAAAATGAAATCAAATGTGAATTAAAAGCAACAACAATTACACATGCAGTGACACATAAATACCGAACCGGAATACTAATCAAAATAGTGCACAAGAAAGTGTGAAACTAAGTGCGCTAAGTGAAACCCAACTGAACAATCCCATAATCGCAGCAGCAGCAGCACTTCCACAACGAACAACACGAGGAAAGTGTTAAGAACGATAGAACGCGAGCAACAATACGCGAGGAAGCAGTCAACGACGCCATCGCAGTATACACATCGAGCAGCTGTTAAACTACACATCGTGCATGCCGTAGGACACGCAAACGATAAGTTTTGTTAAGTCAGGTATTGTAAAATTAACACTATGGGATATATATGAATATTCATATATGAATATATATATATATATATATATATATATATATATATATATATATATATATATATATATATATATATATATATATATATATATATATATATATATATATATATATATATATATATATATATATATATATATATATATATATATATATATATATATATATATATATATATATATATATATATATATATATATATATATATATATATATATATATATATATATATATATATATATATATATATATATATATATATATTTTTTTTTTTTTTTACTGAATATTCATATATATCCCATAGTGTTTATTTTACAATACCTGACTTAACAAAACTTATCGTTTGCGTGTCCTACGGCATGCACGATGTGTAGTTTAACAGCTGCTCGATGTGTATACTGCGATGGCGTCGTTGACTGCTTCCTCGCGTATTGTTGCTCCCGTTCTATCGTTCTTAACACTTTCCTCGTGTTGTTCGTTGTGGAAGTGCTGCTGCTGCTGCGATTATGGGATTGTTCAGTTGGGTTTCACTTAGCGCACTTAGTTTCACACTTTCTTGTGCACTATTTTGATTAGTATTCCGGTTCGGTATTTATGTGTCACTGCATGTGTAATTGTTGTTGCTTTTAATTCACATTTGATTTCATTTTTAGCACTGTATTGGTGATGTTTCGGGATATTCATGCAGTTTCGGGTGAGTTTTTTCACAGTTGTTGTATCACGGAACTAATCTGTATTGGTGTCACTGCACATTATTGCATCTCACTTTACGACGCGTATCGGCTTTTGTGTTTATAAGTGTAATGTGATCTAAACGTACATCTATGCCGAATACTTTAGTGTTTGTGAGCTTAGTGTATATGTATTGTGCATAATAGTGTTTACGACGAATTTGCACTCGCGATTGTTGCGATACATACCTTCGTCCGCTTTTCGCGCTATGGTATTTTTGTTTTCAAAATATAAATTTTACCATAGTGTTTACATACCGTGTCCAACGGGATTTTTATAACCTGCAGCCTTTCGTTATGCTTACTTCAGTGTTTTGTTCGTATTCCTTTGCTTTGGCTCTGTGTCACGGTCGCCATGTAGTGAACTTGTCATCACTTAGTGCCGTTCCTGACTAAAGACGGATTGTATTTGCACTTTTATATAAACTAACTTTATTTTTGCCACTTTACTTAAACTTAATAGCGTGGTTGGCTTCTATTGATTTGCGAACTAAATTTTGCGCGGCGGACTGGACTGCGTGATTTTACTGATACAACAACTCTCTTCTAGCTACGCGCGAGCTTCCTTTTATACGAAATAATTACATTGCGCTTATGGGCATATTTAGCTTATCCGCTCCGTTATGCATGATTACAATTTATTATCCTGCTCTATCTATCGCATTATGCGTACGTGACTTTTTGCGTACATTAGGTAACATCGTCCTTCCATGTGTATTATCCTACTGCGCAATTGGATGAACTCTATTAAATTTTCCCTATTTATCTAGTTGGTTCGGATTAGAACATATTGCACTTTTATGTCTAATATTTGTGTGCATCTAATTACAGTAATTTATGTTCTGATAATGTTTAATCTAAAATTTTATACTTGTAAAAACTATTTCTTTTGAGTGTGTTGGTGAATACGATCACGCCACTTATCATGCTATTTCATTATATCATTAGCTGTTTCATTCTAGCCTTAGTGCGGTTTGTGTCTAGGATGTAATGAATTTACTGTAGATTATTATAGCGGATGTTATACTAATAATTGTGTCTTTGCTATTCTAATCTAATTCTAATTTGCTAAGTCTAATAGTGTCGGGTGTCGAACCTATGCTACAATAGCATATTCCGGCCCCTAATATCGCATTAACTGGCCCTGTATGACTGAAGTTTTCATCGGCGAGTCGCTTGCCAGGTGGGAGGCTCAGTTCGTCCTGCTTGATTGTGCGATAGGGTTGCGCACTGAGTTCCGGTATGACGTAGAAATTGGAGCTGAAACGGTAGGATCCATTAATTGCTATGACTTTTGTACGAATTTTATTCGATACAGGGAGTTTACCACTTATCCCCATTAGCGTAATTTTCTCAGACAGTAACGGTAACCTCAACCGTTTCACAGCGGACGCCGTGATGGCTTGGATTTGGCACCCAGAATCTAGCAGGCAACGGATTCGTTGCCACTCCCCCAGGCCGTCTTGAATAAGCACCGCAACAGTTGCTAGCAAAACGTGGTTGGCAAGGTTAGAGACGTCACGAGATGACGCACCAGACAGATGCATTGAACCACACGTAGCGGAACGCTGGGCAGCTGGAGTCATCCTCACTGCTAGGGGATGGCTTAGATTGGAACAGGAGGATACGATACCACCATCATCCATTGCAGGGGAAGATGCGCGCACACTTAGCAATGGCTGAGCAGAGCGGGAATGCAAGACACCACGCGGCGACGAAACGGACCGAGTGCGTGGATCGGCCATCGCTGAAAGCACGGCACTAGTGCTTGGGGATGGCGGCACGGAGCGGGAACGCGGGGACGGCAGCACGGAGCAGGAACGCAGGACACCACGTGGATCGGCCATCGCTGAAAGCCCGGCACTAGTGCTTGTGGATGGCGGCACGGAGCGGGAACGCGGGGACGGCAGCACGGAGCAGGAACGCCGGACACCACGTGGATCGGCCATCGCTGAAAGCACGGCACTAGTGCTTGTGGATGGCGGCACGGAGCGGGAACGCGGCGACGGAAGCACGGAGCAGGGACGCCGGACACCACGTGGTGGCGAAACGGAATGTGGTTGTCACTTCGCAGCTTCGGAAGATTTCACGTGCAAAAGAGTATGATGCTTTTGTCTACACACTTGGCATCTTTTGTTGCTGGGGCACTGCGAAGCGGGGTGCTGGCTGGAAAGGCAATTCACGCACTTGCCTTTGCTCATCACGTAGTTGATGCGTTCACATTCCGACCGAACCTGCAGCTCTGGACACAGCGGGCCCGTGTGGCCCGGCTTGTCGCACGCATAGCAGCGTCGCGGGCCTGGCTGGTGATCCACCGAGCTGTATCTAGTTCGCTGGGTTTGCAGGGTTGGCGTCTGACTGCTACTTACTGTATCCACCGTGGCTACGAATGCCGCACGTATTGGGCGCTTGCTACTAGTAGAAGCGCGGTCAGGACGGGACGTGGCGCTTTTCCGCGGCTCATAGTAGAGCGAACTCGACAGCCTATCGAGCTCGTCGCGCAGTTCCTTCCACGTCGGAATGGTGTGGACGTCCAGCCTACGGAATATTCTGGTTATGGTTTCATCGTCTAGCTTGGACATAACCAGGCTCACCAGCATTCCATCCTCCACCACGCTAGGCCGTTGTCCGCTTGCGCCTGCAATTTGCTTCGCTGCGGAGGTTGATGTTTCGACCACATCTATTATCCGCATAAGCCCGTTGGAAGACGCCACAGTCATTTTTGGAAGGTCTCTGAGATAGTTAAAGTGGCTGAGGAAAGCTACCCGTTTCTTGTAGAACCTTTCCTCCAACTTACTTCATGCCCTTTCGAAGGGCATGCCAGCGTTTTCGAAGGCTTCGCAACTGTTCCGCGCAATATCGCACCGATCGAAACACTTTATAAGGAACGCGTACCGCTCCGCATCACCTGTCAAACCGACAATCCGCTTTTCGAACCGTCCCGCGAACGCTGGCCATTCCGAAGGATCTCCGTTAAACTTCGGAAGTTCGATACGCGGAAGATGATCGGAACGGGAAGGGGTTGATGCAAGTGTTACATCTAACTGCGGAGTAGGCGGCACTTCCACAGCATACACTTTCCTCGGTTTTCACTTGCGCGTAGGCCTCAACGAACGTATCGCGTCGCGGTTGCGGACCCGATATCGCTTCCAGCTGCAACTGCGCTTTGTTGCCTTCGCTCCACAATAACGCTGCGATCTCATCCTTACTCTTAGCCATTTGCTGGCTCAACCTACCTTCGCGCACTTGCGATACAATGTTTTGCAGCGCACTATCTAGGCCTGTCAGTTGGCGAGTCGCTTCCAACTTGATCCGCTGGTTTTCGTCTGCTGTTTGATCCTCCGTCGGCATATTGGCTTCTTTTCACTAGCACATAGCACAACTCACTATTATTTCACCTTTTTCACGTAGCAAAATCACGTCGGGGTCACCAAATGTTCTCTCACGAAGTCGCAAAAAAAGGATAAAAAACACTAGGACGTGGAATGTCTTTAAAACGTTATAATAATATCATTTATTCCACTCAACTACACGTATACGAATGCTCGATCGATCCGCTGATCGATCGCACGAAGCCCACGATAGCCGATTCCCCAGGATGCTGAGAGAGAATTTACGCACAAAATTCTCTCTCACGCACGCTCCCACATGATGTATCGATAACCTGACGTGGGAACACGAGGTTATCGGGTCAAAGTGCGTTTCGGAACGCAAGCGCAATCTTTCGAAACGCATTCGAAAGATGCTGTTCAAAACCGGTGACCGTTTCGCCGTTGACGGTTTCGAACCTCATCAATTTACATGACCAGCTTGTCTCACGTTGAGTAATTTAGTGCGTAATCTTCTCACGTTCTGATAGTAGATGGTGAGAGAGTGAGATGATTCGGTTGCTTGATGGACTGTGTTGTTGACGTGAAGCGAAGTAACGGAGGTTATTCGTCTGATATTATCAAGATTAGTGTCTCGATCGGTGGTTCTGCGTAGATTGGATTCTGTTGTGAAGTGTGTTGCGATGGATTGTGGGCGTCTAGTGGCAGTTGTCGTGTCGGAGGGCGCCAAAAATTTTGAGCAGCGGATGAACGGAGATCGATGAATTCTCTGAGTATTCTTTCTTTGTGCCAGGTATGTGAGGAGAGTGCCCTTTCTCGAAACTCAAGTGACATCCCTACTTTACATGAGATAAAAGTGAATGTGCTAGGATCGCGGTCGCGGGGCAACAGCTTATTTATGATGACGTTATCAGTGCCCAGTTGTGTTGTTATCATTTCCTTCATCTCGACGTCTGTATCCGACGGAGATATGCGGGTAAGGTGTAACTAAAACCTATTATAGTTAGGATCACTTAATGGGACTGTCAACACGGCACGAGACGATGTTGATGTAGGCGCTGTACCCGCGAGCAGTGGGCATTAGGATTGGTATTCGGCGGCGTAAAATCAACAAGCCTCCGCTTAGGTGAATTTCGGGATGGTGCATTTTGTGAGTTACGATCGAGCTCACCGGGGCGAGAGCTTATAGGAGAGGCCATAGTATTATTCGTTTGAAGCCTTGACTGCGTCCAAGGCATCTGTGAGACGACTATCAAATTCTCCGAGAAGCTAGTTTTTAACATGCTAGTTTTTGGTCGATTTTGCGGTAACTTGTGTTGACCAGACAGCAGATGAGCCGAGTGTTTAATATTTTTAAATTATTGGTTTCAACCGCAGAATGAGTACTTCTTTGTCTACAGTATACGTCTATGGTGGGTAAATGAAAAAGATAAAGAGCGTTCTTGGTGAATAAAAACCCCATGAAAAAAAGAACAAAAGAATATTCGTTCGCGTTCGGTTCTTTTTGGCGAGCGAACTAGTTCGTTCGCGTCCGGTAAAAAGAATCGTTTTGCCCATGCCTAAACGGAATGTTACCGGAGTACCTGGGGTTGAGGGTGGAGCGTGGCACAGTTGTCCACGATTATGGAACGCGCAGAGCGAATGAACCACGAATGCCCAACTACTCGTATGCTCAAGCAAGAAATTCCCTATTCTTCAAAGGCATAATAATATGCGCTTCCCACTGGAGTTGCCAATCAGAGGACAATAGCTGATTTCGACGGTCCTACGCAACTCATGAAATTGAAAATTCTTTACATGAAATTGAAAAGGTAATAATCATCAACCGATGTACAAGTGTGAAAGTAAAATTATGCTGATGATGACATATGCTTTTCTTTGCTTCTTTTCATACTTTCATCCACTGATGGCGTCGAGCATCGCCGTGGATGTGATCGTCTAAACGTCTAAACGAAGAGCTTCATTCCGGGATTTGTTTGGAATATGGTAAGTTGTTAGGCGGGAGGGTGGGTGGGTGGTTGGCTAGGTTCTACCTCATGAATACCACAATGAGCTCTGACATGTTCCTTTTGCACGATGATACAGTATCGGACAGGTGTATGTGTGGTTTGTATGTGTGTGTGTGTGAGTGTATGTGTGTGTGTGTGTGTGTGTGTGTGAGTGTGTGTGTGTGTGTGTGTGTGTGTGTGTGTGTGTGTGTGTGTGTGTGTGTGTGTGTGTGTGTGTGTGTGTGTGTGTGTGTGTGTGTGTGTGTGTGTGTGTGTGTGTGTGTGTGTGTGTGTGTGTGTGTGTGTGTGTGTGTGTGTGTGTGTGTGTGTGTGTGTGTGTGTGTGTGTGTGTGTGTGTGTGTGTGTGTGTGTGTGTGTATGTGTGTGTGTGTGTGTGTGTGTGTGTGTGTGTGTGTGTGTGTGTGTGTGTGTGTGTGTGTGTGTGTGTGTGTGTGTGTGTGTGTGTGTGTGTGTGTGTGTGTGTGTGTTGGTATTCACAAGTATGTCGTTTCGGATAGATTTGTAAGTAGTTTTTTTGTGTTTTGGGTTAGGTTTTTGATGTAATAAGCAGTAACAACCGCCCTCGAGATCAGTGTTTTTTCGATACATTAACAATGTTACGGTCTTCTTTCGCCGTGGTCTTCTGAGGACGTCCGGTTGACTTGCGCGTTTCGGTTGTCCAAGCGCGTTTCGGTTGTCCGAGCACGTTTCGGTTGTCCGAAGCGCGTTTGCCACAAAAGTACGCGATCGTTCCATCACGAACTCGGTCGTTCTGAGCTTAATGCCAGCTGCCGCCATTCGCTTACTGATATGGCGTTGATGATCAGTACAACGATTATCTCGACCCATTGTTACTAACATTGCTTGCTTGGACTGTCAAGAACGCGCTGGTTAAAAAGTTGGACACGGCTGATCCCGTGCTCAGCCTCTGTTCTGCTTCTACACGTGATGAATTACATCGTTGTAGAGCAGCAAAAACAGCGTATGGATAAAAACTATCAATGAGTAAGCGAGTGAGTGTCTACCCATTTAAATCGAGAACAGAATACTGCCGTGCTCATGAAACAAAACGCCCATTGAAAAGAACAACTGCGCTCCAGCTCAATGCACGCACAAAGCATTCCATGCGCACACAACGTTCAACGCAGAGATGCATGCAGGCCTTTCAATGGCGTGCTCTGGAGAAACACCTGTGAGGGAATGCCGAGTTCATTGCTATTGTGCGCGTGTCCATTTCGCACCGGTGTCGCATTCACATTCATGAAACAGCACACCTGCGTTCTCGTCCGAGGAACAAGCGTCGATGCAAACTTTGGCTTTTATCCAAGTGCAAACGCACGCTGTTTCACATGATAACACATATAATCAGAATGCTTTCAACGCAATATGAAACCATTTCAAGCTACGTTTCTTCAGAAAAAACCCGCACACACACACACACACACACACACACACACACACACACACACACACACACACACACACACACACACACACACACACACACATACACAAGTAACGTGGTAAAACAAGTGCACGGTGCGTTGAAAAAACCAGGGTCCTATCTTAATGTCCGAAACTGTATCTTGACGCTGTTCGTTTGTTACGTCTTCTATCACAGTAGCTGTTAGAAAACGAAGCGGAAAATAATTTAGTGCCGAACACGTTAAAGGTTTTTGTGATACTTTAGCTGTTGCCAAAAAATAAGTCTTTTTATTCCGCCAGTTGGTTTGTAGATATCGCGATGGCTAATCTTCCGAGTCTTTTTATCCTATTTCCCTACAACTATTCTCTCTTTTTCCCATCTCTTTTCCTCTCTCACCAATTCCTGACGCATATGTCGACAGGTCATTGGAACCATCCTATTTTGCTGTTGTAAGGTTCCAACAGTAGCAATAATTACAAAGTGACCTTTATTATCAAAATGATGTTTGTACACATTTTGAAACGATTGCAATAAAGATTGTGGGACAAGTATAGCAGTTTGTTTTCCATTATGGTATCTTTTAAGCAGTTCCTAGATATCGTTTTCAGTATACTCTGGCTTTTGTATTGTAACTCTATTATAGTTTAAAAATGGAGTTCCTAGTTTTTCTATCGGTTGCTGTCCTATTTCAAATACCATTTGATTTCTATAAAATTTTATTGGTCTATCGCTATAACGCATGAAATAGTCAGGAGATGTTTGAGCGGAGTGTATGGTACCTACGTCAGAATAGCTGCTTAAGCTACTAGCAGGATTTGTTATAATTGAGTGATCTGTATTTGTGTTAACTTGTATTTCATCGTTCGATTTCCTACTCAGGGCGTCAGCAACTACATTGGCTTTGCCCTCCTTGAACTTGATATCATACTCGTAATTTTCTAACTCTAAACGCCAGCGCAAATTTTCGAATTTTTGCTTGAAGATTTTAAAAATATGAGCGGTTTGTGATCTGTAACGAGTGTACATTTTCTACCATACAAATAAAGCTTGGATTTTTCTACTGCCCACACAATCGCCAACGCTTCTTTCTCTGTAGTGGAATATTGTAATTCAGTATCATTCATCGTTCTGCTACCAACCCAACCGACATAATCGCGCGACATTTAACAATTTTGTATGAGAAAAAACGGGCTCAAAACGTTCTCAAATCGTGCTCATTAGCAGCACTAAAGAGCACGTTTCTGCAACGGTGCGCAGCGTGTATCATACATGTAGTTTCTGTATGCTACATTACAGGGTTTCGAATCATATAAGGGAATAGTTCAACCACTTAGGGGAATGTTGCAAATCGGTAGGGGAATGTTGCAAGCAAGCTGTGGATGTTTGCAATCACTTAGGGGAGTTGTGCAATCGATTAGGGGAATGTTGCAAGCGTACTGTGGAGCTGTCATCAGACTGTGGGTGCCGGTGTAAAAAGCTACGAATTGATACCGATGATGTTTTTTTTAAAAACATCGTTTGGAGTTGTTTTCGTGTGGGATTCTGCTGTACACATGATAAACTAAATACATCCTGCTGCGGAGCCATAATTAAACATGATAAGTTAGTAAGATTTACGAAAATATTTTAAGATATTTACAGCGGCACCCACAGTCTGATGACAGCTCCACAGTACGCTGTTGCCCGCTTGGCAAAGAGTAACTCATTTTGATGCCTCTCGCTACCCCTGGCCCTAGTTTTGAAGGAATCATGCGACACACTCGCACTCCACTACCCCATCCCATGGAAAAACGCTCCCACCATCGAGGTGTTGACCAAAATTTCGCTGTGTGCATGAGACACACACTCGCACTCCTCCAGCCCTCCACTGCTGAACGCTCCCACCGTTGCGAAGATGCGAGAATTTTTGCTCTGAGCGTGAGACCCTGAAGCGCCAGAGATGACACAATGTGTAAAGACGATCATAATTCGATATGGTCAAAATGCGTCGATTGTCGTTTCATTTATCTGGTAATGATGTTTTCACTTCATCAAAATTTTAAACATTAACAACTAGGCTGATAACAATAGTTGAAATGTAAATCAGAATAAAATCAATTCATTTGAAGTAAAATGAATTCCATTATACTCTATTTTGACCAAATGATCAACTCTTGTACATAGTGCCATTTACTTTGTGTTCTTCACTCTCGCGCTGTGTTGTGATCGTTCGAAACTCATTGCCAGAACGAATGCAAATTTCATTTGGGAAGGATCGGTGCCGGAAGATGCAGTGAAAATTATAAAATGTTTATAGAAAAGTGGTTAAGTAAATCGTGAAAGATGTAAACGCAGGCGTAACTGCAGTTTGTTTTGTTACATGATCTACGGGTAAGTGCATGCATAAGAAGAAGAATATTTCAAATGATGTTTGTGTTTTAACTATCGTATTGCTTTCAATGTTCGTTTATTCTTCTATTATTTGCCATCACACCTAGCTATTTCATTACCAAAGCACCTGATAACCGATCAAAGAAGGTGAATCGGGCTTACAGAGTCGCCGTTTAATTTAAAATATCTGCGTGATCGGTAAGTTTTAAATAGTCCTAGTTATGTTCACCATTCTAATGCTAGATATATCTTTCATTCCTCAGGAAAACGCATCAAACAACAAGTGTTTTTCTTCCAACAGCACGCGCCATCGGTGGAGCAAGCTGCAAACGTTTCGTTCGCCCAGCACGCACCATCAAGTATTATAATATTCCCGAATAGCTCTGTGAATAAAAAACTGCACACTTACTGTCCGAATTTCCTGGAATTTTTTGATCGGTCTACGCTCGTGGGAATGGTGGGTCCGTTGAGGAGAAGGAAAGAAAGGGTGGGAGCGAGGATTAACCAAAAACGCGGCATTGAGAATGAGGGGAGGTGCGCTCAGCGCTCACGCTGGGACACTCACGATGCTTGAAATAAAATGTTAACAAGCATCGATTTCAAGCATGCATGTCGCGCGACATTTTGCCAAGCGGGTAACAAGCATCGATTTCAAGCATGCATGTCGCGCGACATTTTGCCAAGCGGGAACCCAACCGACATTGTCACGTTGCAAGCGGTTTTTTTTGTATAGAAAAAGTGTTCTCTATAGCGCGGTCAAATCGTTCTCGATAGCAGAACTACCCAACCAGCATTATCGCGCGATTTTTATGTGTATCTATCATTTTTCTCATTCTAACATTCACAAAATTTTTCATTCTGCCTCGGTCTTCTGGGTGTTGGTCTGTATTTGCTTGCGACTTGGCTGTGTCGCATCAACGATTCGCATGTTTCATTTAGCTCATCCCTTTCCATCGTTGGAGAGAAACTCTTGCGTCTCGCTTTTCTGGGACTTGTCCAAATTCGCTTGCTACACCAATCGTTCACGCAAGCGTACTCCTCTCGCCCGCTCTTTGTATCATTGTACAGGTACTCCCCGATATACGCTATCAATGCGTACCGGAGGCAATAGCGTATCTCGAATATTCAATAGCGAAAGTCGAATTTCGAGGTTTTCAGTCAAATTATAACTAATATCCGTATAACTTTGCATGAAGTGGTAGGTTTTAGCCACTAAATTAGTTATTTGATCTAATTTCAACTGAATTTTTCAATTTTATACCATTTGAAATGGTTTTTATTATTCAACCAAAAGGGAATTTATTTTGCATTTGACATTCGATTTCTAAAATTAGTACTACTTGTTCAAAGAACCGTCAAATTTAGAAAAAAAAGCGTATAGCCAAATCGTGTATATCGAGTATGGCGTATATCGGGGAATACCTGTATAGCCACACGAGGAAGGCGCTGCTTCGCGTTCACATGAAAATGTGGTAGTGTGAAATCAAGTTTGCAAGCGGTAGGACGCGTCGGTGTGTGTCCGTTTTTTCTCTCGTGAAACCAGTACGGAAAAACTATTTGGTAAGTACAGTTTTTAATAAAGGGTTATATTAATCTTTATCAAACTGAATTGTATTCATAATTGTGATATAAAATCAATTTCGTTTTTTTTAAAGAAATCGTAACACGCGCACGAACGGAAGTGAGCACGGACCACAACAGAAGCAATATTCAATTGGTTGGTAAGTATTGTGCTTGACGTTAAATTGAACAGCTGTTGGCAAAATAGTTAATATTTCCTTCTATCCCTAGGAGTGCCGAAAACAGAACAGGAGAGGAAAGAAGGCAGGAACGATCCGATCCTCCAACGTGCTAGCGCCTGGTAGAGGAGAAGCGGCAGGAAGGTAGAGACGAACATCCAGCTCGCTTGTGTAGCACGTGGGAGCAGCAAGAGGGAAGCAAGCAGGACGCGTACACACCATTCGACGAAGGCAAAGCTGGAGGAAAGGAAGAACGAGGAGAGAAGGCAGGCAAGACGGGTACGTATGTATCCCGCACCGGTTTTAGACAGTGTGAATTGTGTGAGTATGTAAATATGTATGTGCGAGTAAGAAGGTAAAATAAAGAGCGTAAGCATGTGCAGAATGGACAAAAGAGAGTAAGAGTCTTTGTAGGGAGAATGGAGAGAATGAAAGAAATTGAGAAGGGATGTAGCATACATAAACCAAATGTATGATACACGCTGTCGCACGATTTCAAAAACCTTCTCTATAGTTCTGCTATCGAGAACGATTTGACGGCGCTATAGAGAACACTTTTTCTATACAAAAAAAACCGCTTGCAACGTGACAATGTTGGTTGGGTATAGAGAAGGTTTTTGAAATCGTGCGACAGCGTGTATCATACATTTGGTTTATGTATGCTACATCCCTTCTCAATTTCTTTCATTCTCTTCATTCTCCCTACAAAGCTCTTTCTCTCATTTGTCGATTCCGTACATGCTTACGCTCTTTATTTTACCTTCTTACTCGCACATACAAATTTACATACTCACACAATTCACACTGCCGAAAACCGGTGCGGAATACACACATACCCGTCTTGCCTGCCTTCTCTCCTCGTTCTTCCTTTCATCCAGCGTTGTCTTCGTCGAATGGTGTGCACTAGTGATGGGTAGCCGGAATCGCACCCACGGCTCGGAATCGCTTCCGAGCATTGCTACTCCGGCTCCGATTCCGAAAAATTCAAACCGTCGATTCCGCCCGGAGCCGTCGGAGCCGTCCGGAGCCGTCGGAGCCGTCCGGAGCCGTCCGGAGCCGTCCGGAGCCGTCCGGAGCCGTCGGAGCCGTCCGGAGCCGCTAGTCGGCAGCCGGAGCCGTCGGAGCCGTCGGAGCCGTCGGAGCCGTCCGGAGCCGTCGGAGCCGTCCGGAGCCGTCCGGAGCCGCTAGTCGGCAGCCGGAGCCGTCGGAGCCGTCGGAGCCGTCCGGAGCCGTCGGAGCCGTCCGGAGCCGTCCGGAGCCGTCGAAGCCGTCCGGAGCCGTCCGGAGCCGTCGGAGCCGTCCGGAGCCGTCCGGAGCCGCTAGTCGGCAGCTGGAGCCGTCGGAGCCGTCCGGAGCCGTCGGGGCCGTTGGAGCCGTTGGAGCCGTTTGAGCTGTCCGGAATCGTTGGAGCCGTCGGAGCCGTCCGGAGCCGTCGGAGCCGTTGGAGCCGTCGGAGCCGCTAGTCGGCAGCTGGAGCCGGTCGGAGCCGTCGTAGCAGTTGGAGCCGACGGAGCCGGTTGGAGCCGTCCGGAGCCGGTCGGAACCGTCGTAGTCGTTGGAGCCGACGGAGCCGTCGTAGTCGTTGGAGCCAACGGAACCGGTTGGAGACGTTGGGACCGTCGGGGCCGTCGAAGCCGACAGAGCCAGTTCGAGCCGTCGGAGTCGTTGTAATAGTCGGAAGTCTTCTGAAGCGCATTAATTTCCCGATATCAGCGATGATTTCATTTTAAAAAAAACAGCTTACGAGTAAAAAATGAGTCTTCTTCATTTATTGCTCTGAAGTTTTTTTTGTATTTTTTTTAAACAATAAAGTCAAAAACAATTGTTTGCTCCGTATATATAGGGAAAAACTATGAATCAAACTATTATTGATCTTTATTTTCATAAAAGATGGACGGATGATTGATAGTTATATTCTTTGTCTTGTCCATGTGCCATCATGTTATTCGGTAAAAAACAAGTGCGGCCTAAACCATACACGTTAGTCAATGTAAACAACCGTGCAAAACTGCCATAATTACACTCGTCTGCCTCGTTCGTATTTTATCAAACCCACCTCCCGTCATAGATCTATTGCTCCTTGACCTCCTAATTTGATTCATTTTTTTTTCTATGTATATATACGGAGCAAACAATTATTTTTGGCTTTATTTTTGAAAAAAAAAACACACAAAAAAACTTCATATCAATAAATGAAGAAGACTCTTTTTTTACTCGTTAGCCGTTTTTTACAATAAAATTATCACTAATATCGGGAAATAAATGCGCTTCAGAATGCTTCCGACTATTACAACTACTCCGACGGCTCCGACGGCTCCGGACGGCTCCAACGGCTCCAACGGCTCCGACGGCTCCGCCGGTTCTGGACGGCTCCGGCTGGCTCCGGACGGCTCCGACGGCTCCAACGGCTCCAACGGCTCCAACGGCTCCAACGGCTCCGACGGCTCCGGACGGCTCCGACGGCTCCGGACGGCTCCGGCTGCCGACTAGCGGCTCCGGACGGCTCCGGACGGCTCCGGACGGCTCCGGACGGCTCCGGACGGCTCCGACGGCTCCGGACGGCTCCGACGGCTCCGACGGCTCCGACCGGCTCCGGCTGCCGACTAGCGGCTCCGGACGGCTCCGAACGGCTCCGGACGGCTCCGAGGTCGGAGTTTCGCACCTACCTTCCGGAATCGCTTCCAATTTTGGCGGAGTCATCCGGAAGCGATTCCGGATTTTTGTTGAATTTACCCATCACTAGTGTGCACGCGTTAAAAATTATTCCTGCTTACCTCCCCCTCGCTGTTCCCAAGTGCTGCGCTAGCGTGCTGGATGATCGTCCCTACCTTCCTGCCGCCTCTCCTCTATCAGGCGCGTTCCTGCCTTCGCGAGCACGTTGGGGGATCGTTCCTGCCTTCCTGCCGCTTCTCCTTCGTCCGGCGCTAACGCGTTGAATGATCGTTCCTGCCTCTCCTGTCCTTTTGTTTTTGGTACTGCTGGTGAAAGAGGGAAATATTATCTATTTTGAAAACCGCTGTTCCATTTAACGCGAAGCATGATACTTACCAACCAATTAATTATTTCTATCGTGGTCCGTGCTCACTTCCGTTTGTGCGTGTGTTACGATTTTCTATAGAAAACGAAATTGATTTGATATCACCAATTATTAATACCATTCAGTTTGATACAGATTGATACAATCCTTTATTAAAAGCTGTACTTACCAAATAGTTTTTCCGTACTGGTTTCACGAGAGAAAAAAACGGGCACGCATCGACGTAGCCTACCGCTTGCAAACTTGATTTCACACTACCACATTTTCATGTGAACGCGAAGCAGCGCCTTCCTCTGGTGGCTATACAGGTATTACCCGATATACGCCATACTCGATATACACGATTTCGCTATACGCTTTTTTTCTAAATTTTAAAGTTTTTTGAGCAAATTGTACTAATTTGACACATCGAATATCAAATTCAAAATAAATTCCCTTTTGATCGAATATTAAAAGCCATTTCAAAAGGTGTACAATTGTAATCTTCAGTTGAATCAGATCAAATAACTAATTAAGTGGTAAATCCTACCACTTCAAGCAAAATTATACGAAAATTAGCTATAATTTGACTGAAAACTCGACATTTGCTAATATTCGAGATACGCTATTGCCTCCGGTCCGCATTAATAGCGTATATCGGGGAGTACCTGCAAGATGATACAAAGAGCGGACGAGAGAAGATCGCTTGCGTGAACGCTTGGTGTAGCAAGCGAAATTGGACAAGTCCCAGAAAAGCGAGACGCAAGAGTTTCTCTCTAACGATGGAAAGAGAAGAACCATATGAAACATGAGGATGGTTGGTGTGACACAGCCAAGTTGCGAGCAAAAACTGACCAACACCCAGAAGAGCAAGACAGAATGAAAATTTTTTTGAATGTTAGAATGAGAAAAATGATAGATACACATAAAAATCGCGCGATAATGCCGGTTGGGAAGTTTGTAAGCAGAAGAACCGCGTGAAATCAAGTTTCCCGCTTGGCAAAATGTCGCGCGACATGCATGCTTGAAATCGATGCTTGTTAACATTTTATTTCAAGCATCGTGAGTGTCCCAGCGTAAGCGCTGAGCGCACCTCCCCTCATTCTCAATGCCGCGTTTTTGGTTAATCCTCGCTCCCACCCTTTCTTTCCTTCTCATCAACGGACCTACCATTCCCGCGAGCGTAGGCCGACCAAAAAATTCCAGGAAATTCCTACAGTAACCCGCTTGGCAAAGAGTAACTCATTTTGATGCCTCTCGCTACCCCTGGCCTTAGTTTTAAAGGAATCATGCGACACACTCGCACTCCACTACCCCATCCCATGGAAAAATGCTTCCACCATCGAGGTGTTGACCAAAATTTCGCTGTGTGCATGAGACACACACTCGCACTCCTCCAGCCCTCCACAGCTGAACGCTCCCACCGTTGCGAAGTTGCGAGAATTTTTGCTATGAGCGTGAGACCCTGAAGCGCCAGAGATGACACAATGTGTAAAGACGATCATAATTCGATATGGTCAAAATGCGTCGATTATCGTTTCATTTATCTGGTAATGATGTTTTCACTTCATCAAAATTTTAAACATTAACAACTAGGCTGATAACAATAGTTGAAATGTAAATCAGAATAAAATCAATTCATTTGAAGTAAAATGAATTCCATTATACTCTATTTTGACCAAATGATCAACTCTTGTACATAGTGCCATTTACTTTGTGTTCTTCACTCTCGCGCTGTGTTGTGATCGTTCGAAACTCATTGCCAGAACGAATGCAAATTTCATTTGGGAAGTATCGGTGCCGGAAGATGCAGTGAAAATTATAAAATGTTTATAGAAAAGTGGTTAAGTAAATCGTGAAAGATGTCAACGCAGGCGTAAATGCAGTTTGTTTTGTTACTTGATCTACGGGTAAGTGTATGCATAAAAGAAGAATCTTCCAAATGATGTTTGTGTTCTAATAAATAATCGTACTGCTTTTAATGTTTGTTTATTCTTCTATTATTTTCCATCACACCTAGCTATTTCATTGCCAAAGCACCTGATAACCGATCAAAGAAGGTGAATTGGGCTTACAGAGTCGCCATTTAACTTCAATATATTCGTGATCGGTAAGTTTTAAATAGTCCTAGTTATGTTCACCATTCTAATGCTAGATATGTCTTTCATTCCTCAGGAAAACGCATCAAACAACAAGTGTTTTTCTTCTAATAGCACGCGCCATCGGTGGAGCAAGCTGCAAACGTTTCGTTCGCCCAACACGCACCATCAAGTAATATAATATTCCCGAATAGCTCTGTGAATAAAAAACTGCACACTTACTGTCCGAATTTCCTGGAATTTTTTGATCGGTCTACGCTCGCGGGAATGGTGGGTCCGTTGAGGAGAAGGAAAGAAAGGGTGGGAGCGAGGATTAACCAAAAACGCGGCATTGAGAATGAGGGGAGGTGCGCTCAGCGCTCACGCTGGGACACTCACGATGCTTGAAATAAAATGTTAACAAGCATCGATTTCAAGCATGCATGTCGCGCGACATTTTGCCAAGCGGGAAGTGTGCAGTTTTTTATTCACAGTGCTGTTTGGCAAAATATCAATTCTTGATGGTGCGCGCTAGGCGAACAAAACGTTAGGTGCTGCACCACCGATGGTGCGTGCTGTTGGAAGGAAAAACACTTGCTGTTTGATGCGTTTGCTTGAGGAATGAAAGATAAATCGAGCATTAGAATGGTGAACAAAACTAGTACTATTTAAAACTTACCGATCACGCAGATATTTTAAATTAAACGGCGACTCTGTATGCCCGATCCATCTGCTTTGATCTGTTATCAGGAGCTTTGGTAATGAAATAGCTAGGTGTGATGGAAAATAATAGAAGAATAAACAAACATTGAAAGCAGTACGATTGTTTTAACACAAACATCATTTGGAAGATTCTTCTTCTTATGCATGCACTTACCCGTAGATCATGTAACAAAACAAACTGCATTTACTCGTGCGTTGACATCTTTCACGATTAACTTAACCACTTTTCTATTATCATTTCATAATTTTCGCTGCCTCTTCCGGCACCGATCCTTCCCAAATGAAATTTGCATTCGTTCTGGCAATGAGTTTCGAACGATCAAAACACAGCGCGAGAGTGAAGAACACAAAGTAAATGGCACTATGTACAAGTGTTGATCATATGGTTAAAGTATAATGGAATTTATTTTGCTTCAAATAAATTGATTTTATTCTGATTAAAAATTCAAATATTGTTATCAGCCTAGTTGTTTACGTTTAAAATTTTGATGAAGTGAAATCATCATTACCAGATAGATGAAACGACAATCGGCGCATTTTGACCAAATCGAATTATGATCGTCTTTACACATAGTGTCATCTCTTGCGCTTCAGGGTCTCACGCTCAGAGTAAAAATTCTCCCATCTTCGCAACGGTGGGAGCGATCGGCTATGGAGGGCTGGAGGAGTGTGAGTGTGTGTCTCATGCACACAGCGAAATTTTGGTCAACACCTCGATGGTGGAAGCGTTTTTCCATTTGATGGGGTAGTGGAGTGCGAGTGTGTCGCATGATTCCTTTAAAACTAAGGCCAGGGGTAGCGAGAGGCGTCAAAATGAGTTACTCTTTGCCAAGCAGGTGGCATTCAAAAGTTTAAGCCACGCTGAGTGCCCGCTCACGAGAGGCTTGATCGTTTAAGCTACCGCCAATCATTTAAGCTACCCTACGGACAAAGAGCGGGTAATTTTTATCATGGTGTGCGTAAAAACCTAGAGTTAAGCCGATGGAAGATTTCCTAGGCTTAAAAAAGGGGGCGGGAACGGGTACCGCGGTTCTTTCCCGCTCCCTTACAAAATACACGGTGGGCTCTCTCAATGCTCGCGCCCATGCGCGAGCATCCTTTCGTGTGTTTGTGTTTGTTTCTTTCGTGTTGCGGTGTGTGCGTTTCTTTCGTTCAGCGATCGCTCACACTCGCTGCGTATTTTTTTGTTATCTAAAGCTAAACAAAAAAACAAACACGCGTAGATTTTTTTTCATCATTTTATTGAAACATTTACATTTTAATTTTACACGATTTCACACATTAACGTAAGTTGATACACAACATTTGACTAAAATAAAATTGATCGCTCCATTGATGCAAACGTTGAAGTTGTCGAATATCTGCGTAGATCCTGTTGCACACGTTGATTACTGTAAAAAAGGTACGAAATGAAGCTGCGCGATGTACATAACATGCATTACTAATCATTCGCGCAGCTTCATTTGAATTCGCACAACACTTGAACACTTGAACACTTTATAAAATCATTAAATCAATCGTCCAGGACTTAGGATGACGCACGTGCGGCCGCTCGCTGTCGATCCTTGAGCTGTACTGACGATTTCGTGTGGTAGCAAGAACGAGAGCACACAGAGAAACTTTCGGTACAGCAGTGCAAGCGAGACACCGACATCAGCACAGCGCTGCGAGCAGATCAAACTGAGCGAGCTGGCCGAAAATGAACGCACACATTTCCACATGTGTAACTGTGTTAGTGCCAAAACTGTGTCGAAACCAAAACGCGCTCTCGCCTCCGTGTATTTCACACCGATTCTCCGCTTAACTCTAGGTTTTTAAACACACCATGATAAAATATCCCGCTCGTTGTTTGTAGGGTACGCACTCACCGGCTGTGAGTGCTTTCGCTCACTATTCTCCCCTCTCATCCTTTCTTTCCTCCTTTCTGATCCACAATAGAGAGAGATCGACTGTCAAACCGAGTGATTGTGCCTTCCTTGTGCTCCTGATTTTTTATGCTGTTTTGCCGTGTTACTGCCTGATTTTCAACATTTCCAACATTGGTGCTGCTGAGTTGCTTGTACTGGCTAGTGCGTGCCTTCGATTGTTATCAAGTTGCACTTGAGTTCTTGCATCTAGTCTCCTGTTATTTCGTTATTTTTGCCGAGATATTGTTTGGCTTCGTTCCTGCTCCTGTCACTCATCAGTTTGTGCTGTGTCATTCGTTATGCAGTGCTCAACCTGCAATGCACCCACCGATAGTGCTAATTCGGTGTCCTGCGCCGGTGTTTGTGGTTCCAAGCATCATACCCATTGCATGGGTTTGTCCCGTGATTCTACTCGTGAGCTTGGGCGGAATAATCAATTATTGTGGTTGTGAGTGTAAAAAAATGTAACGAGTTTCGCAATGGCACAAACTCACTTCTCACAAGTGAGATAGCAGCCCTACTCGAGTTGGTGAAAGCAGATATTCTCACCACGATTGACTCATCTCTCTTTTCTCTTAGATCGGCTATCAAGAGCGATTTGCTTCCCGAGATCCTCGTTCTCGCTGATAAGCTAACACCCATATTAGCTAAGAAGTCTGTTTCTCACGCATCGCGAACGCACACTTCCACTAATGCATCGTCACTCAACGCCACTAATACCAGAACGACTAAAACAGCATCCACTCGCCGTACATTTACCAACTCAATTGAGCTCACTGCAGATATCCAACAAGCAGCGAACGATACCAACACTGTGGAAGCTTCTGATAGCTGCAACCACTACACTCATCGTACTAAGGTGACTAGTGATATTAGTGCTGGGCACTGCTGAACAAATACAAAATCATCTTCTGATCCTGTTTTGAACCATGATACCACGAACACTGGCATAGCAGAGAAAGTATGGTTATACTTCACGAACATCAAATCGCATGTCTCCGCTGATGATATGCTTGTGTGGCTTAAAGCTGTGCTGCCAACCGACGACATAGATGTTTACCGTCTCACGAAAAAGAGTGCGAACCTTGATTTGATGTCCTTTATATCGTTTAAAGTGAGTGTTCCTTAATCACTTAAGGATCTGGCGCTTCAATCTACTATTTGGCCAGTTTCACTTACTGTTCGTTGATCGCGGCCTACCGAAGTTTGTTGATCGCGGCCTACCAAAGCAACGTACATGAAAGGGCCCGATTTGACCCTTCTGCGCTTACTTCGCATCGTTCAAGCAGTGCAAATTGCTCTTCAGCTGCGCCAAAAACCACCGCTCATCCGGATCATTTTTTGGAACATCGATCGCCATCCCCACAGCGCGGGATTCAATCACTATCCCAGATGACCGAGATCCTAGAGGCTATCCAACTGGAGTTTCCTCCCACACCCCCTCAGTTAACACCGGGGGTGGGGCTTCAATCACAGACCAATCTCAGCAACACGAACCGCGCACCACAGATCAGCCCGTCTGCCAAACGGGTAGCTCACAATTAATAGACCCCTTCGTGATCTATTACCAAAATGTTCGAGGCCTTCGCACCAAATACAATGAATTGCGCCTTTCTGCGAATGAATCAGGGTTTGAAATGCTTGCCCTTACTGAAACCTGGTTAAATGAATCGATTCCATCCAACATGGTCCTTTATAGTGATGCCTACAACATATACCGCTGTGATCGAAGCAGGTTAAACAACGAACGTTCGCGTGGGGGTGGTGTGCTACTGGCATGTTCCGTTCGATATCCTTCTGTGGCACTTAACATGAATCAACCCACGCTTGAAGCTTTATGTATACGTGTTTCTTTTTCTAAGTTTCGTCTTTATGTGGGGATTGTTTATGTGCCACCGTATTTGAGCAGCGACCGCAACTATTTGGAATCCCTTTCTGCTTTCATCAGTGATGCATACATGCAAATGAAACCGAATGATCATCTTATCCTTCTGGGTGACTTCAATCAACCTGCGTTAGAGTGGTCGCTTTCTACCGCAGTAAGGCCAGATTCATCTTCAGCTATAAGACATTATGTGCCACATATTTCTTCGAATACATCCAGTTCCTGCTTTTTGGATATGTTAAACCTGCATGAACTCTATCAGCTGAACGGGGTGCATAACCATTTAAATCATTATTTGGACCTGGTGCTCTACAACTCTGCTGCAGCTGCTTGTTGTTCTGTGTATCCTGCTTCGTCACTGCTCCTGCCCCAGGATGCCCATCATCCTGCTCTAGAAATTGCGTTACCGTCTTCTTTATTTAGGGCTAGTAGGGTTATGAATGTATTACCTTCTGCTCCTAATTCATTGAGTGTTCGTTATAACTTTCGGCTCACAGACTATCGTAAACTTAATTCAATTCTATCTCGTTCCGACTGGTCTTTTTTTTATCAATGTACATCGGTCGACGAGGCTGTCCAATCGTTTAATGCTTTGTTAACCTCTGCACTCCTTTCATGTACACCTATTTTTCGTTCCCCTCCTAATCCTCCCTGGTCCAATCGTACTCTTCGCAACCTGAAAAAGGATAGAATGAAATATCTTAGGAGGTATCGTCTGAACCGATCTGCTTTCAACTTTCGTTTATTTAAGTACGCTGCCTCTGCGCATCGACTATACAACAGGGCTTGTTTTGAGGCCTATTCGAGTAGACTGCAATCGCGTTTCCGTTCTGATCCAGCATCCTTCTGGCAATTTGTTAAGATTCGAAGAGGGTGCAATACGTTACCTAATGTAATGGTACTTGATTCTCGAACTGCCTCTACGCCTGTTGAGATCTGTGAGCTATTCTCTGCACATTTTTCCCAAATGTTTGAGCCACCGGTTAGTGACCCTAACCTTATTGAGGGTGGGCTACTCTACACGCCAGAGAACTTAATTAATCTCTCCGATATTTCGGTTAGCTCTGAAACAGTTGTACAGGTGTTATTTGGGTTGAAACGTTCTTTTACTCCTGGTCCAGATGGCATTCCTGCCTCTGTTTTAATAAACTGTAAGGACGTGCTTGCTCCACACCTTGCTAAAATTTTCAACCTTTCACTTTCTCTTGGGGTTTTTCCTGCTCTTTGGAAATCCTGTTGGCTTTTTCCGGAACACAAAAAGGGATGCCGTAGCATTGTTTCTAATTATCGTGGGATAACCCAAACTTGCGCCACAGCCAAAACTTTTGAGCTATGTATCCTTCCAACCATACTTCATAGTTGTAGTTCAGCTATTAGCCCTAAACAGCATGGGTTTATGCCTGGTAGGTCTACTTCTACTAATCTCATGTCTTTTGTTACCAATATTTTCAGATCTTTTGAGGCAGGTACCCAACTTGATGCAATATACACTGACTTTCATGCTGCATTTGATAGTTTGCCCCACTCTTTACTATTAGCTAAACTATCTAAACTTGGTTTTGGTGATGGCATTATTAGCTGGCTGTCCTCATACTTAAGTAATCGATCTTGCAGGGTTAAAACCGGGTCGTACTTATCTGAGGAGTTTTTTTGTACGTCAGGTGTCCCTCAGGGTTGTGTGCTAAGTCCACTTCTGTTTTTTTTGTTCATCAATGATGTTTGTAATGTTTTACCTCCTGATGGTCATCTCCTTTATGCGGATGATATCAAAATCTTTTTACCTGTGTCCTCTTCTTCTGATTGTCTGAGACTTCAGCATTACCTCAATGCATTTGTTCATTGGTGTTCATCCAATTTACTTCGCCTGTGTCCCGAAAAATGTTCTGTTATTTCTTTCTCTCACTCTCTTTCTCCTATTTTATTTAACTGTACTCTCTCTAGCGCTTCCCTCTCTCGTGTTATGTCCATCCGTGACCTTGGTATTATACTTGACTGTCGTCTTAACTTTAAACTGCAGCTTGATGAGGTGCTACTAAAAGCAAATCGAACCCTTCGGTTTATTTTACCTTTCACCTCTATTTTTAGAGATCAAAGCTTCTTAAGAAACCTTTATTGTGCTCTGGTATGGCCTCTTCTTGAATATGCTAGTATCATCTGGAATCCTCCTACTATTGATGGCTGTTCGAGAATTGAAAGCATTCAGCGCCTCTTTACGAGGGTTGCTTTTCGTTGTTTGTTCGGTGCTGCCTCACTACCTCCCTATGCAACGCGATTGCAGTTATTCAATCTTCACTCTTTAAGCTTCTGCCGCCAAGTGTCTCAGGCATGTTTTATTGGTGGCTTATTACTTTCTGATACTGATGCTCCTGATTTACTCTCGTCCATCTCGCTGTATGTTCCCTCTCGTTCCCTTCGTCCTCGTGATCCTCTGTCAATTGAAACACGTCATACTCTTTATACTTTCAATGACCCTCTTCTGTCCTGTTTCAGGTTGTTTAACCACTTTTACTATCTCTTTGATTTCGACTCCTCTCTCAACTCTTTCCGTAACCGTATTTTTTCTTCTAATTCCCTTTAATTATTCTTCTAAGTTTCATTAAGTTTTGATAGTCTCTACGCTCTACCTATGTTTTTTTTTCTTTATTTTTTTTGCTTGGTCAAGACTAGTTTAGTTAGGCTTAGTTTTTCATGAATTATTTTGTTTATTTGTTAGGGTTTATTTAGTTTTAAGTCTGTTTTATTTAGCCTTGATGATGGATATGGAATTAATAAATGAAATGAAATGAAATTGTTGGAAACTCGTGAGTGCCCAACAATCTGCCAGGTCACAGCGCGAGAGAAGAAATGGATAGATGAAGAAAGAGTGAAAGGGAAGTCAAGCGAGCTAGAGGAAAGATAGGGAAAACGATAAGTTTGGCGATAAAAGAACAGGATGCGCCTGCCCTCGCCCTTTTAGTTGAAACGGAAACCAGGAACAGTGGACTAATTTTTTGATTACACCACAATAAAATCTGCACAATAAAAGCACAATAAGTGTTATCTAAAAAAATCCACACCGTTTTCAACAGAAATGAAATGAAATGAAATTGCCCGTTGCTTCGAGCCGTTACGAACTGGATATCTGGATCCTATAACAATATACAGTTTATAAAATCAAAAAGAAAAAAAAAACACCAGCAATCATCACACTTTACACAACTTACCTGCTAATTTAAACCAATTTAACGCCTTTACGCTTTCGCACACTGACACTTTAAGTCAATTAAATAAATATTGGTTAACTGCACTTATATATTCGGTAAGCACAAGCAAATTTAACTATACTTTATCGAAATAATAATAGTTAAATAATAATCGATCTCACACACAGATGTAACAATAACCCATCATCGCAATGACGGGAGCAATCGGTCATGGGGGGTTGGTGGAGTGCGAGTGTGTCTCTCAAGCTCAGAGCGGATTTTTGCTTAACACCTCAACGATGGGAGCGTTCAGGGGTGGAGACGTATGGAAGTGTGCGAGTGTGTCGCATGATTGCTCGCAAGTGTAGAGCGGGGGTAGCGAGAGGCAGAGTGTACAGGCGATTTCTGCCAAGAGGGATCCCAAGCGGCATCGCTGAGAGAGAATTGAGCTTTTCCCGTTGTTTCCCCCCCTGACATACCCACGAACGGTGTGTTTGTTTCTACGCGATGCGTTATTCTCTGTTGTTGTTGTTGCTTTTAACACTGTTACCACAAGAGCTTGAAGCAAGAAGCGTTTCACACCATCACCGTCTCACCCAGACTTTGGTGTTGTGATGCGTTTATTTGTACCCCCGCCCCTATGTTCTTCTTACCCGTACCGCGCACCCCATACATTCTGACTTAGAATTCAAATCAAAGCGAGATGGTCTAACTGAATTTGGAAAAGATATTTATATATATCTATATATAAATATATATAAATATATATAAATATATATATATATATATATATATATATATATATATATATATATATATATATATATATATATATATATATATATATATATATATATATATATATATATATATATATATATATATATATATATATATATACATATATATATATATATATATATATATATATATATATATATATATATATATATATATATATATATTTATTTATTTATTTCTTTATTTCTATATTTATATTTATATATGTTTGTGTATTTATATATGTTTTTATATATGTTTTTTTTAAACAAAATTACATGTTTCTATTAAAAAAAACCTTATCTTGAAGGTGCATTGCTGCTTTAGTAAATGTAAGTTTGACCCCTGGAAAATGAAATATGTAGGTGTATTTTGCAATTATTTGTAGAATGATATTTGTTTTTGTGCTATCTAAATGTGTAAAATTGATTTTATTTACTAATTCTGTATATCTCTCTGAACCGACTAACTCTTCCTCCTTGCTCGTTTCGACCACATCACAATCAGATAGTTGTTTCTCCATATGTGAGAGCAACTCATTTTTTTCTTGATTGTCTATCAAAGTACAATCTTCTTCATTCATACTCGCTTCCTCGCTCCCTTTTTCCTTCTCATTTTCATTTATATTCTTTTGAAAATGAATTTTTTCAAATTTTTTTTCTATTCCTAACGTATACTTTCTTAAAAAACTAGCTCCAATTATTCCTGGAACGCTGAGTGTTTTAAGTATGTAAAATTTTATAGCATATAAGGATTTTCCAACATTTAAATTAACATAAATTGAGCCAATGGTTTCGGACAAAGTTCCATCAAACCCTGACAATGTTATTTTGTCATTGTAATTTATGGAAGAATGCCCTAATTCTCTTGCCGATTCCCAACTCAATGCATTGAAGCAAGCTCCCGAATCAATTAAATACTTAATCATTATTTTTTTTGAGCTCTGGGATAAAATATGAACCATTAGTTTACCATCGCTAGTAAATTCTATATCCAATGATTCATATTCATTTCCACAGACATTTGGTACTTCCTCTATGTTATCCATTAATTCTTCTTTAAGACTGAGCAAAACTAAATTTTTCTGTTTTTTCGGAACACTATCAATTACTGTTTGATCACATAGTGTTCCTTGATTTAGTTTTTTGTATGTGTGTTGGAATTCAATGGTTGGTGGTTATATTGATTTTGCCCCCGTGAATTATTAGTTTCATGTTGATTCTGTGGTGGTGTTTGTTGTGAAAAATGTTGTGTATTATAATGTTGTGGTTGTGTTGAATAGTGTGATGGTGTTAGTTGTATATAACTACTATGCGGAGCAAAATATTTTCTTGGCCGAGAAAAGTTACTGTTAATGTTACGAGTATTTGTGTTATATGCCGTACTATTGTGTTGTGATTGCCAACAACTATTTAAATTTGAAGGGTTAGTGAAATTAGTGCTATTGTTGCAGCGTCTAAAACTATTGGCACTACATTCTTCTTGCTGCCGGTTTCTTTCGTCAATCACGCCTTGTGCAGATAAGCCACTACAGTAACTGGTTTGAGGAGTATTATGCGCTTCTGAGCGATTCAACCTTGTTTCGATTTTCCGCATGTGCTCAATTTGAACCACTTCATCTTCCAAATACTCCAAAAGTTCATCGAAATCTAAGTGTTTGTTCATTCTCGCCAGTGTTTGCAGATCCGAATTTCTCAAACCACCTAAAAAGTGTATTTTTATGTTTCGTATGGCGTACGAGTCCTCGGTGTTGGTTTTATCTGTATTAATTATGTTTTCTTTGAGTTTAAGGACCCTTTCTTTGAATGCGTAAAAAGCTATTAAAGAAACCAGCTTCACTACCTTTTTATTTAAACATTACGGTTCGAATTAAATCTTCCTCCGATTCACCCGCTGGTATTTGTTTAGCAAAGAATTCTACTTGATAAAGAAATCCATCTGAATCATTTGCATTTCCGTTGTACTCCGGAATACATAACACATCCGGTGTGTGTGTGTGTGTGTGTGTGTGTGTGTGTGTGTGTGTGTGTGTGTGTGTGTGTGTTTTCTATTATCATTTCATAATTTTCGCTGCCTCTTCCGGCACCGATCCTTCCCAAATGAAATTTGCATTCGTTCTGGCAATGAGTTTCGAACGATCAAAACACAGCGCGAGAGTGAAGAACACAAAGTAAATGGCACTATGTACAAGTGTTGATCATATGGTCAAAGTATAATGGAATTTATTTTGCTTCAAATAAATTGATTTTATTCTGATTAAAAATTCAAATATTGTTATCAGCCTAGTTGTTTACGTTTAAAATTTTGATGAAGTGAAATCATCATTACCAGATAGATGAAACGACAATCGGCGCATTTTGACCAAATCGAATTATGATCGTCTTTACACATAGTGTCATCTCTTGCGCTTCAGGGTCTCACGCTCAGAGTAAAAATTCTCCCATCTTCGCAACGGTGGAAGCGATCGGCTATGGAGGGCTGGAGGAGTGCGAGTGTGTGTCTCATGCACACAGCGAAATTTTGGTCAACACCTCGATGGTGGAAGCATTTTTCCATGGGATGGGGTAGTGGAGTGCGAGTGTGTCGCATGATTCCTTTAAAACTAAGGCCAGGGGTAGCGAGAGGCATCAAAATGAGTTACTCTTTGCCAAGCGGGTTGCCAGTCGATGCATGCTCGTTTTTTCTCTCACGAAACCACTACGAAAAAACTATTTGGTAAGTACAGCCTTTAAGTAAGGGTTAAATCAATCTTTATCAAACTAAATGGTATTAATAATTGTGATATCAAATCATATTCGTTTTCTATAGAAATCGTAACACACTCACGAACGGAAGTGAGCACGGACCACGATAGAAACAATATTCAATTGGTTGGTAAGTATTGCGCCTCGCGTTAAATGGAACAGCTGTTGGCAAAACATTTAATATTTCCCTCTATCCCTAGCAGTGCCGAAAACAACAGAACAGGAGAGGAAAGAAGGCAGGAACGATCCTACAACGTGCTACCGCCTGGTAGTGGAGAAGCGGCAGGAAGGTAGGGACGATCATCCAGCGCGCTAGCGCAGCATGTTGGAGCAGCGAGAGGGAGGCAAGCAGGAAGAATTTTTAACGTGTGGACACCATTCCACGAAGACAACGCTGGATTAAGGAAAGAACGAAGAGAGAAGGCAGGCAAGACGGGTACGTGTGTATCCCGCACTGGTTTTCGGCAGTGTGAATTGTGTGAGTATTGAAAAATGTATGTGTGAGTAGAGGTAAAGAAGTAAAATAAAGAGCGAATGTGTGGAATGGAAAAATGAGAGAGAGTCTGTGTTTGTTTTGGGAGAGAGGAGAGAATGAAAGAAATCCCAAATAGCATTGGAGCGTTACGTTTCGCGATTTTTGTATGGAAGCGTTACTGCTCGCTACCTGCTCATAACACTGCTCGATAGCAGTCCTTAGTGAGCAGGTAGCGTGTAACATTCTATGTAAGCTCAATGAAAGCTCAAAGCTCAAGCGTTACTTAGCGAGTGCTCGAACCACAGTATAGCGTTGTGGGTTCTGTATTCGGATGTAAACAAAAACACACACACTTTTTTTTTAATTTCGATGCACATTGTCCAGTACAACGATAAAATGTATTTTATTTAGCTATTATTCAATACTTACATGCCCCAATACATGGTTTTACACGTTTAAATACGATTTCAACCATCACTTTTGATGGTATCAACGGATGCCGACGGCGTTGTTGTCTCTGCGTCAGGCACATGTATTGTTGCCGCTTCTAATGCTCGGGTAAATCTTATGTTAGCTGTATTCCCAAATAGCCAGAATTGTTTAAGCAGCTCATTTTGGCACGCTAAAGATCGCTGCTCTAATTCGCCTTTTGCAGTAGATAAACAGCATCAAAGTTCCAGGCGGTCCTTCTAAATAGCGCCTAAGCAGCTTCCTTAAGCTACGGTGCCGGGGATTATTTTTCTTTGTGTTTTATTTTCAAGCAAGCGTCATCGATGAAATAAACAACAGGATTTGTTTTGTTTGTGTACATGTGTATATTTTTCAATCCTTAATATTCATAAATTACACGAAACGTATCACAATTTACTGTACAATAACAATCACTTCCTTCAAAATCCCTTCTTCAAAGAACTAATCTAACTTGTACAGCAGCAATGAGATGATTGGCGGCGTCTGTCTTTGACACTTTGACAAGACCCACCTTGTACCGATGTCATGCATTAAAAAGCTATAAAGTTCCACCAAGTTCGGTACACGTTCTTAACAAGCCTTAAAGTTCCATCATTAACCCTACACATAGTGTTAATCAGCCGCAAAGTTCCAAAGAGTACCATGTGCCTGTTAAAAAGCTCTATAGTTCCGCAAAGTACCGTCTATCTCTTAATCAGCCACAAAGTACGACATCGGAACGATTTTTCGTTAAACAGCCCTAAATCAGCTATAAAGTACGAGCTGGCTATTTGGGTTACAACGATTAAACGCACTAATTGTAACACTTGCAAAGCGATACAAATAAAGTAAAACACGTAATACACCGTACAACACACTTCTTAACAACACTTGCACATAAAAACCACTTGTCGATGCGGTGATCCAATGTCCTGTTTGCAGTGGAAAAATAACAATGAAAGATTAGAATGCTTTCAAATATGACATTACTTTTTAATACTTTCCTTTCCATGCTATTTTGTGGTGTATGGCAACGTTGGTTTGCTTGAAGATACACAACGACCGGTGTGTTGGTCCAGTTGAGAATGTGCCGATCACGATCACAGCCGGCTTTAGTGATTGTTGTAGAAACTGTAACAAAGATCAATATCATTAAATCTGCATTATTTTTACAATTCATTGTGATTTCATGAAAAAGTAAAGTGAAAAAGTAAACTAAAAGTGAAAAAGTAAAACATTTCATCTTACCGGCGTCGTATTTCGTCGGCATACACACACACAGCTGCTCGATCATACTCGGACGAATGTTGCCAAATTTCGGGATGAAATGATGTTTTTCCTGTGGAATAATGTGTTCAAACATTAAAAGATAGTTTATTTACTGAAATATGCACAGAACACTTACCTTTTCCCGAGTTTTCACATAAAATTTTACGATTATTCTGCACACAATCTTTACGGGCGGTTGTCCGTGTTTGTTTACGTTTCTGACTTGACAGATATGCGAGCTGCCATGTGGCGAAGTCAAATACATTCAAACCTCGCCAATTGCAAGTCTGCTTTTTCAATTGAATACAAAAAATCCGAGTTGTTCACATAAATATGAGAAAAAGTCAGTTTATCCACATTGTATAAAATAACAAACATGACAAAATACGCAGACATTAGTCGTGTTACAAAATGTCTTTCTAATAAACAAAATCTATCTTTTTTTTGTAGACATATGATATAAATGCAATTAGCGAGTTCTAATTCTATCATATATATTGCTATTTTCAAAGCGGTTTAAATTAAAACAAACATCAGTGTTTTTTTAAATAATCAGAAAGAAAATTATAAACTTAATAATGATTAAAATGTATTTTATTACATTTATGTACAACGATAACCAAACTAGTAAGCATGTTCATGCACGTGTGTCATTATTTGATATTTTTTTGTGTGATCTCAATATGAATGTTATTAAGTAAAACAGACAATTTACTATGTTCCTTTTTCAATTCTTCAAGATAAGGTTTTTTTTAATAGAAACATGTAAGTTTGTTTAAAAAAAACATATATAAAAACATATATAAATACACAAACATATATAAATATAAATAGAGAAATAAATAAATAAATAAATAAATATATATATATATATATATATATATATATATATATATATATATATATATATATATATATATATATATATATATATATTTATTTATTTATTTATTTATTTCTCTATTTATATTTATATATGTTTGTGTATTTATATATGTTTTTATATATGTTTTTTTAAACAAACTTACATGTTTCTATTAAAAAAAACCTTATCTTGAAGAATTGAAAAAGGAACATAGTAAATTGTCTGTTTTACTTAATAACATTTGTAACGAACGTCAAAACACGAATGTCGTGTTAACGGTAATTTTGAAAACGATCCAACCTTGCAACGATCCAACCTTGCCGTGAATATGAACTACAGAGAATTGACAGAAGAGAGCGAGGAAGGATGAGACCGAGGAAAGACGCCAAGAAAGCAAGAACGCAAAGGCTGGAAATAGACGAATCGAGATCGTCGCGGTACCGCGAAAATCGCGTATGACTTGAGCTGTCAATTCTGTTATAAAATCTGACAGATAGGCGAGATAATCGCGGTTCGTGTATGGAACCATCCGAGGTCTGGTGACGATTTAATGTGCCAAGAAGAAATAATGTTTATCAATTTTCGAATCAAATTGGTTAAATCACATAGTTTATGCAAAATAAAATACAAAACTCTTTTCCCTACACGTTTTTTCAAACGAATTCACCAGAAAAAGTGAAAACAATCGGTTCGCGCTACCGCGAAAATCTCAGGAATACCGAAGTTGGGTATCTCTGCGAAACAGCAGGCGCGATCGGAGGCGCGGAAGATTTGACAGCCCAACTGTTCTACAACTGTAATAAACAAGGCGCGAATTTCGCGGTACCGCGACGATCTCGGTTCGTCTATTTCCAGCCAAAAAAGAACGAAGCGGAATTGTGAAGTTGTGGAATTAAGTATAAATAAACGACAATAAATGTTTTTATCCGTCGATAAACTGGCGCGATCAAATTCATAAAGTGTGAAGTAAATTTAATTTCAAACATTATAAAAACATTTATTCCAGCACCTCGTGCTGTTCGTCACTAAGTGAGGTTAGGTGAGATGTCGACAAGCGAGCGTATGACACGAAGTAAGGCGAAGGCTGAGATGGCAGAAAATACAATCGCCCAAACTATATCAAGCCAACTGGCCTTGGAACAAAGTCAAGATCCTTCACCCACCACGCCACAAAATGTGCCAAACGATCAGCAGGCTTCGGCATCGAACATGAAAGGCAATGAGCTACTATGTAAAACGGTGAAACCTCCGCGTTCTCGCTCTTCAAAAGCATCGTCAGTACGGTCGACCGCTAGAGAAAAACAACTTTTACTTGCAAAGTTAGAAGAAGAAAGACGATGCGAGATGCAATTTATCGAAAAGAAGTACGCCCTTCTCACTGAAATACCCGATGATTCAGATGACGAGTCAAGCATTGCAAGTAATATGGAATGTTTAAGAGTAGAAGACTGGGTAGAAGAAAACGCGCAGTCACAGAATAGATTCGTGAAAAATGAACCAGTCCATGCGGTACCACCGCAAACATTACCACAACATATGGTTCTAAACCCGACACAGAACATCAATACAATACAAGCGGAGTTATCATCTGCACAAAAAGATGCACGGAAATCGTTTGCGAAAGATCTGCCACGATTTGCCGGCAGTCCGGAAGAATGGCCGTTATTTATATCCGCATACAACAACACCACGGAAATGTGTGGTTTTACCGCCCATGAAAATTTGATACGCTTACAGAACTGCCTCCATGGGAAAGCGTTAGAAGATGTAAGAAGCTTATTAATGCATCCTGAGAACGTCGGCACAGTTATCGGAACTTTGCGGATGCTCTACGGTCAACCCGAACGCATTGTTCAAACGATAACCGATCAAATAACTGTGCTTCCAGCAGTCGACGAAAGTAAGCTGGAGACTTTGGTAGAATTTTCAGTAGCCGTACAGAACTTTTGTGCCACCGTACGGGCATGTAAAGTGCCCGATCATTTATATAACATTACTTTATTACATCAATTGGTGCACAAGCTGCCGCCGCATTTACAATTGCGCTGGGCAGAATATCGTTTCAATCTTCAGGACATAAGTCTCGCCACATTTAATTCCTGGTTATATCAACTGGCCTCGGCCACCAGTGCTATAGCGTTTTCGAATATAAAAGAAAAACCTTCCAAACCCTCTAAAGTACCATATGGAAACCATAACGGTAGACAAGTTAACGCGCACTCATTATCTAATTATGGACGTTTTTCAAAGAAACAAATTCCAAGTGGCCATCGTCGAGAAAGTATCGTAGCACATGACGTGTCAACCGACTCTCATTAAAATAACCAACAAATAACTAGAGAAGAAAGTCATTGTGTGGGTTGTACTGCTAACTGCAGTTCCTTGAATTGTTGTGAAGGGTTTTTGCGCATGGCACATAATGAACGATGGGCTTTAGTGAAGAATAATGGAATATGTCGTATCTGTCTAAAGAAACATCTCCCACCGTATTGCTCTGATAAAATATGTGGAGTGTCCGGCTGTGAGTATAAACATAATCCTCTGCTACATTACGAGCAGAGAAACAATGGAAATTTACCAATTCAAGAGCAACAGTTGTCTCCTACCTCTAACAATAGGACAGCAAATAACACTCACTTCGGTGATCAAGGATCGGTACTCCTAAAATATGTTCCGGTGGTGATTATAGGACCTGAAAAACAAATTTCGACTTATGCATTGCTCGATGACGGTTCTGAGATTACACTAATTGATCAAGCACTAGCAAATGAATTGCAGCTTACTGGAACACCCCGCCCTATGGAACTGCAATGGTCGAATGGAAGCATTCGAAAAGAACCAGATTCATTAATAGTGAATTTACAAATTTATGGTGAATCCGGTGGAAGGCAAATGTGTTTACGAAACATAAGAACGGTAAGCGAACTAAACCTTCATTCACAAACACTGGACATAGAGAAGCTTGGACAGCGTTTTAAACATCTTAAAGGACTACCGATGGTCTCATATACCAACGCCAAGCCTCGTATTCTCATTGGTTCACAACACTCAAGTTTAACTACTCCATTGAAAACGCGAGAAGGCCGATTTGGAGAACCGATTGCCGTAAAAACAAGATTGGGTTGGACGATCTATGGCCCTGTGAACGAAGAGACGCAAACGTATACAAGCAATCAATTGAACATTCACCTGCTTCATGAGCCTGATGACAGTGACCTTCACCAAGCAATGAAAGAATATTTCGATCTAGATAGTCTTGGGGTAGCAACAAAAAACAACTTAGCGTCTAAAGATGATGAACGGGCGATAACAATGTTAAAAAATAACACACGTTTTAACGGAGTTCGTTATGAATCCTGTTTACTATGGAGATTAGAAAACGTCGGTCTACCAGTAAATAAAGAGATGGCTTTACGTCGTCACCGCAACTTAGAACGACGAATGAAAAGAGATGAACAGCTAAACCACACTCTACATAACATGATAGCAGAATATTATCATAAAGGATATGTGGAAACGTTCCGTTGGATATGGAAAGGAAATTGGATTCAAATGAAATCTCCGAAGTAAAATGGTTTTTACCTATCTTCCCTATTAAAAATCCCAACAAACCAGGAAAGATAAGAATTGTTTGGGACGCAGCAGCGAAGTCTTCGCATGGCCTATCGTTGAATTGTATGTTATTGCAAGGACCGGATCTTTTATGTTCTCTATTGAACATATTATTATGCTTTCGTTTGGGTCAAATTGCGATCGCAGGTGACATTCGTGAAATGTTTCACCAGATAAGCATGCGTAGAAAGGATCAAATGTATCAATGTTTTTATTGGACAGAACAAGATGGAGAACTTGCCGTGTATGCTATGACCGTGTTGACCTTTGGTGCATGTTGTTCACCTTGCACTGCCCAGTTCGTGAAAAATCGGAACGCGGAACGTTTTCAAACTACTCACCCCAAAGCATACGAAGCTATCGTTCATTCTCATTACGTTGATGATCTGCTTGTGAGTGTTGAAACAGAAAGTGAAGCCTTACAATTGATAAACGACGTAAAAACTGTTCACAGTGCTGGAGGATTTGAAATGCGCAATTGGATAAGCAACTGTAAATCCGTTGAGGCGTATGTTAATGGAAGTGTTTCTACCGAAAAATGTATGAACTTTTCATCAAAAAGTCACGTAGAAAAAGTTCTAGGCATGTGGTGGGACACTGCCCTAGACGTGCTGACGTATAAAGTGTGGTGGCATCGTTATGATACATCATTGTTAACGGGAAATCGATCACCAACTAAACGAGAAATGCTACAAGTCCATATGTCCATATTCGACCCTCTCGGGCTAATTGCACATTTTTTAGGATACCTCAAGGTGGTCTTGCAGGATGTTTGGCGCTCAAGCGTTGATTGGGATGAACCAGTACATATTGAAGAATTGAAGAAGTGGATGATATGGATAAAACTTCTACCACAAATCGAACAAGTAAAAATAACCCGATGCTATTCGCAGCAATATTCCATCAATGATGCTGAAGATGTTCAACTACATACATTCGTAGATGCTGGAGGGAGCGGAATGGCGGCCATTGTCTTTCTGAGAGTCGTTCATGGACAAAACGTTCGCTGTTCTATCGTAACATCAAAAACAAAGGTGGCACCATTGAAACTAACGTCAGTCCCGAGAATGGAGTTGCAAGCAGCTCTTATTGGAGCTCGACTAGCAAGCACAGTTGAAAAGGCTTTAAAGATCAAAATATCTCGTAAAATTTTCTGGAGTGATTCAAGAGACGTATTATGTTGGATTAATTCCGATCACCGCCGATATAGTCTTTTCGTTGGCTTCCGCGTAACTGAGATCCTTGAGTTGTCGGAAAGTAAGGAATGGCGATATATACCCAGCAAGCAAAATGTAGCCGATGATGCTACAAAATGGACTCACCCGCCAAATCTATCTAATGATAGTCGATGGTTCAAGGGACCTGATTTCTTATATGAAGACGAACATGAATGGCCTTATGCTGATAATGTAAATAACTCAACAGATAATGAACTAAAAGCTAATGTGTTAGTTCATACGGTTTCTGCCACACCAACCATACATGTAGAGAAATATTCTAGCTGGCGGCAAATAACAAAAGTGGTGGGATGGATTAAGCGATTTGTACATAATATTCGTAACAGAGTACATGTCAATCGAGGGCCATTGCGAACGAGGGAATTAGGCGAGGCGGAAAATTATATTATACAATTAGCGCAGAGAGAATGCTACGGCATGGAGTATAATGAACTTAAACGATTCACAACATCCGAAAATAGTGATACACTAAAACTCCCAAAAACAAGCGCATTATATAAACTCTCTCCTTGGCTTGATCGAGAAGGAGTTATAAGAATGAAATCCCGAGTAGCAGCATGTCATTACGCCACAGAAGATGCAAAATTTCCTATTATTTTGCCTAACAGACATTACGTTACAAAACTAATAGTTTTACACTACCACGTTAAGTACCACCATCTCAATGTTGAAACAGTCATAAACGAATTGCGTCAAAAGTATTGCATTAGTCGGCTCCGCCCATTGTTCAACAACGTACGTAGGAATTGCCAACATTGTAAAAATGAAAAAGCAGAACCGAACCCACCGCGCATGAGTGATCTACCACCAGGACGTCTAGAAGTTTTTTCCAGACCATTCACACATACAGGCATCGATTACTTTGGACCCATAGAAGTCGCAGTGGGCAGAAGTAACCAAAAGAGATGGGTAATGTTGGCTATCTGTCTCACGACTAGGGCTATACATCTTGAGTTAGTTCAAACTCTAACAACGAGCTCTTGTATAATAGCTCTAAGAAATTTCATCTCTCGGCGTGGCCGCCCAAGAAAATTTTACAGCGATCGCGGAACAAACTTTATTGGTGCACAGCGAGAACTAGCGAAGCTAGATAAAGAATTCAATGAAAAGGATATTGCAAAAGAGTTTGTAGACGCCGATACGGAATGGGAGTTTATTACACCAGCAGCACCACACATGGGTGGCAGTTGGGAAAGGTTAATACGCACAGTAAAGTCAAACCTTATGGCGGCGTGTACTTCCAAGAAGTTATCAGATGAAATTCTCAACAACCTTCTCATTGAAATTGAAAACGTAGTAAACTCAAGACCACTTACTCATGTCTCTATTGATCACGATGCTGCACCTGCCCTAACACCCAACCATTTCTTACTAGGCTCATCGAACGGAAGTAAACCATTAGTGCAACTAGATGATCATGGACCTAGCCAGCGACAGAACTGGAGTACTTCTCAGATCATAGCCAATCAATTTTGGAAAAGATGGTTGAGTGACTATCTGCCAGAGATAACCCGACGATCAAAGTGGTTCACTCCAGCTACTCCAATCAAAATTAACGATATCGTGCTGATAGTTGATCCAAAGCTGCCAAGGAACTGTTGGCCAAGAGGAAGAGTGGTAGCAAGAAAGATTAGTGCAGACGGACAGGTCCGCTCAGCAACAGTAAAAACATCAACTGGAGCAGTCTACGAGAGACCCGCGGTAAAACTAGCGGTGCTAGACGTTCGCAGGAATACTGAGGAGTAAGCCAACATACATTGGCATACTGGGGGGGAGTGTAACGAACGTCAAAACACGAATGTCGTGTTAACGGTAATTTTGAAAACGATCCAACCTTGCAACGATCCAACCTTGCCGTGAATATGAACTACAGAGAATTGACAGAAGAGAGCGAGGAAGGATGAGACCGAGGAAAGACGCCAAGAAAGCAAGAACGCAAAAACGAACGAAGCGGAATTGTGAAGTTGTGGAATTAAGTATAAATAAACGACAATAAATGTTTTTATCCGTCGATAAACTGGCGCGATCAAATTCATAAAGTGTGAAGTAAATTTAATTTCAAACAACATTCATATTGGGATCACACCAAGGTGGAATGTATAATGAGGTGTAGTTATAGCGCTTTTGGCGATCCCCCCCCTGGGCTCCGATTTTGACAGATGGTTTTCCGCTTGTATATGTATTGATGGATTGTTTACGTTTTGCATGGTCAATATTTGGTGGAGATCAATTTGGGTGAATATTTTAGTTTATTAGAACACAGTCCGTGATTTAAAATGGAAATTTTTCTTCGAGAACTTGAAGCGTTCGTCAAAAGCGGAAAACTAACTGTCAGTTTTCTTCGTCGATTCTTCTTCCACCTAGCTGTCAAAACGGGCTTATAACTTGACCTGATATCTTTACGGTCCTTGGATCACACAAAAAAATATCAAATAATGACACACGTGCATGAACATGCTTACTAGTTTGGTTATCGTTGTACATAAATGTAATAAAATACATTTTAATCATTATTAAGTTTATAATTTTCTTTCTGATTATTTAAAAAAACACTGATGTTTGTTTTAATTTAAACCGCTTTGAAAATAGCAATATATATGATAGAATTAGAACTCGCTAATTGCATTTATATCATATGTCTACAAAAAAAAGATAGATTTTGTTTATGAGAAAGACATTTTGTAACACGACTAATGTCTGCGTATTTTGTCATGTTTGTTATTTTATACAATGTGGATAAACTGACTTTTTCTCATATTTATGTGAACAACTCGGATTTTTTGTATTCAATTGAAAAAGCAGACTTGCAATTGGCGAGGTTTGAATGTATTTGACTTCGCCACATGGCAGCTCGCATATCTGTCAAGTCAGAAACGTAAACAAACACGGACAACCGCCCGTAAAGATTGTGTGCAGAATAATCGTAAAATTTTATGTGAAAACTCGGGAAAAGGTAAGTGTTCTGTGCATATTTCAGTAAATAAACTATCTTTTAATGTTTGAACACATTATTCCACAGGAAAAACATCATTTCATCCCGAAATTTGGCAACATTCGTCCGAGTATGATCGAGCAGCTGTGTGTGTGTATGCCGACGAAATACGACGCCGGTAAGATGAAATGTTTTACTTTTTCACTTTTAGTTTACTTTTTCACTTTACTTTTTCATGAAATCACAATGAATTGTAAAAATAATGCAGATTTAATGATATTGATCTTTGTTACAGTTTCTACAACAATCACTAAAGCCGGCTGTGATCGTGATCGGCACATTCTCAACTGGACCAACACACCGGTCGTTGTGTATCTTCAAGCAAACCAACGTTGCCATACACCACAAAATAGCATGGAAAGGAAAGTATTAAAAAGTAATGTCATATTTGAAAGCATTCTAATCTTTCATTGTTATTTTTCCACTGCAAACAGGACATTGGATCACCGCATCGACAAGTGGTTTTTATGTGCAAGTGTTGTTAAGAAGTGTGTTGTACGGTGTATTACGTGTTTTACTTTATTTGTATCGCTTTGCAAGTGTTACAATTAGTGCGTTTAATCGTTGTAACCCAAATAGCCAGCTCGTACTTTATAGCTGATTTAGGGCTGTTTAACGAAAAATCGTTCCGATGTCGTACTTTGTGGCTGATTAAGAGATAGACGGTACTTTGCGGAACTATAGAGCTTTTTAACAGGCACATGGTACTCTTTGGAACTTTGCGGCTGATTAACACTATGTGTAGGGTTAATGATGGAACTTTAAGGCTTGTTAAGAACGTGTACCGAACTTGGTGGAACTTTATAGCTTTTTAATGCATGACATCGGTACAAGGTGGGTCTTGTCAAAGTGTCAAAGACAGACGCCGCCAATCATCTCATTGCTGCTGTACAAGTTAGATTAGTTCTTTGAAGAAGGGATTTTGAAGGAAGTGATTGTTATTGTACAGTAAATTGTGATACGTTTCGTGTAATTTATGAATATTAAGGATTGAAAAATATACACATGTACACAAACAAAACAAATCCTGTTGTTTATTTCATCGATGACGCTTGCTTGAAAATAAAACACAAAGAAAAATAATCCCCGGCACCGTAGCTTAAGGAAGCTGCTTAGGCGCTATTTAGAAGGACCGCCTGGAACTTTGATGCTGTTTATCTACTGCAAAAGGCGAATTAGAGCAGCGATCTTTAGCGTGACAAAATGAGCTGCTTAAACAATTCTGGCTATTTGGGAATACAGCTAACATAAGATTTACCCGAGCATTAGAAGCGGCAACAATACATGTGCCTGACGCAGAGACAACAACGCCGTCGGCATCCGTTGATACCATCCAAAGTGATGGTTGAAATCGTATTTAAACGTGTAAAACCATGTATTGGGGCATGTAAGTATTGAATAATAGCTAAATAAAATACATTTTATCGTTGTACTGGACAATGTGCATCGAAATTAAAAAAAAAGTGTGTGTGTTTTTGTTTACATCCGAATACAGAACCCACAACGCTATACTGTGGTTCGAGCACTCGCTAAGTAACGCTTGAGCTTTGAGCTTTCATTGAGCTTACATAGAATGTTACACGCTACCTGCTCACTAAGGACTGCTATCGAGCAGTGTTATGAGCAGGTAGCGAGCAGTAACGCTTCCATACAAAAATCGCGAAACGTAACGCTCCAATGCTATTTGGGATTTCTTTCATTCTCTCCTCTCTCCCAAAACAAACACAGACTCTCTCTCATTTTTCCATTCCACACATTCGCTCTTTATTTTACTTCTTTACCTCTACTCACACATACATTTTTCAATACTCACACAATTCACACTGCCGAAAACCAGTGCGGGATACACACGTACCCGTCTTGCCTGCCTTCTCTCTTCGTTCTTTCCTTAATCCAGCGTTGTCTTCGTGGAATGGTGTCCACACGTTAAACATTCTTCCTGCTTGCCTCCCTCTCGCTGCTCCAACATGCTGCGCTAGCGCGCTGGATGATCGTCCCTACCTTCCTGCCGCTTCTCCACTACCAGGCGGTAGCACGTTGTCGGATCGTTCCTGCCTTCTTTCCTCTCCTGTTCTGTTGTTTTCGGCACTGCTAGGGATAGAGGGAAATATTAAATGTTTTGCCAACAGCTGTTCCATTTAACGCGAGGCGCAATACTTACCAACCAATTGAATATTGTTTCTATCGTGGTCCGTGCTCACTTCCGTTCGTGAATGTGTTACGATTTCTATAGAAAACGAATATGATTTGATATCACAATTATTAATACCATTTAGTTTGATAAAGATTGATTTAACCCTTACTTAAAGGCTGTACTTACCAAATAGTTTTTTCGTAGTGGTTTCGTGAGAGAAAAAACGAGCATGCATCGACTGGCAACCCGCTTGGCAAAGAGTAACTCATTTTGATGCCTCTCGCTACCCCTGGCCTTAGTTTTAAAGGAATCATGCGACACACTCGCACTCCACTACCCCATCCCATGGAAAAATGCTTCCACCATCGAGGTGTTGACCAAAATTTCGCTGTGTGCATGAGACACACACTCGCACTCCTCCAGCCCTCCATAGCCGATCGCTTCCACCGTTGCGAAGATGGGAGAATTTTTACTCTGAGCGTGAGACCCTGAAGCGCAAGAGATGACACTATGTGTAAAGACGATCATAATTCGATTTGGTCAAAATGCGCCGATTGTCGTTTCATCTATCTGGTAATGATGATTTCACTTCATCAAAATTTTAAACGTAAACAACTAGGCTGATAACAATATTTGAATTTTTAATCAGAATAAAATCAATTTATTTGAAGCAAAATAAATTCCATTATACTTTGACCATATGATCAACACTTGTACATAGTGCCATTTACTTTGTGTTCTTCACTCTCGCGCTGTGTTTTGATCGTTCGAAACTCATTGCCAGAACGAATGCAAATTTCATTTGGGAAGGATCGGTGCCGGAAGAGGCAGCGAAAATTATGAAATGATAATAGAAAACACACACACACACACACACACACACACACACACACACACACACACACACACACACACCGGATGTGTTATGTATTCCGGAGTACAACGGAAATGCAAATGATTCAGATGGATTTCTTTATCAAGTAGAATTCTTTGCTAAACAAATACCAGCGGGTGAATCGGAGGAAGATTTAATTCGAACCGTAATGTTTAAATAAAAAGGTAGTGAAGCTGGTTTCTTTAATAGCTTTTTACGCATTCAAAGAAAGGGTCCTTAAACTCAAAGAAAACATAATTAATACAGATAAAACCAACACCGAGGACTCGTACGCCATACGAAACATAAAAATACACTTTTTAGGTGGTTTGAGAAATTCGGATCTGCAAACACTGGCGAGAATGAACAAACACTTAGATTTCGATGAACTTTTGGAGTATTTGGAAGATGAAGTGGTTCAAATTGAGCACATGCGGAAAATCGAAACAAGGTTGAATCGCTCAGAAGCGCATAATACTCCTCAAACCAGTTACTGTAGTGGCTTATCTGCACAAGGCGTGATTGACGAAAGAAACCGGCAGCAAGAAGAATGTAGTGCCAATAGTTTTAGACGCTGCAACAATAGCACTAATTTCACTAACCCTTCAAATTTAAATAGTTGTTGGCAATCACAACACAATAGTACGGCATATAACACAAATACTCGTAACATTAACAGTAACTTTTCTCGGCCAAGAAAATATTTTGCTCCGCATAGTAGTTATATACAACTAACACCATCACACTATTCAACACAACCACAACATTATAATACACAACATTTTTCACAACAAACACCACCACAGAATCAACATGAAACTAATAATTCACGGGGGCAAAATCAATATAACCACCAACCATTGAATTCCAACACACATACAAAAAACTAAATCAAGGAACACTATGTGATCAAACAGTAATTGATAGTGTTCCGAAAAAACAGAAAAATTTAGTTTTGCTCAGTCTTAAAGAAGAATTAATGGATAACATAGAGGAAGTACCAAATGTCTGTGGAAATGAATATGAATCATTGGATATAGAATTTACTAGCGATGGTAAACTAATGGTTCATATTTTATCCCAGAGCTCAAAAAAAATAATGATAAAGTATTCAATTGATTCGGGAGCTTGCTTCAATGCATTGAGTTGGGAATCGGCAAGAGAATTAGGGCATTCTTCCATAAATTACAATGACAAAATAACATTGTCAGGGTTTGATGGAACTTTGTCCAAAACCATTGGCTCAATTTATGTTAATTTAAATGTTGGAAAATCCTTATATGCTATAAAATTTTACATACTTAAAACACTCAGCGTTCCAGGAATAATTGGAGCTAGTTTTTTAAGAAAGTATACGTTAGGAATAGGAAAAAAATTTGAAAAAATTCATTTTCAAAAGAATATAAATGAAAATGAGAAGGAAAAAGGGAGCGAGGAAGCGAGTATGAATGAAGAAGATTGTACTTTGATAGACAATCAAGAAAAAAATGAGTTGATCTCACATATGGAGAAACAACTATCTGATTGTGATGTGGTCGAAACGAGCAAGGAGGAAGAGTTAGTCGGTTCAGAGAGATATACAGAATTAGTAAATAAAGTCAATTTTACACATTTAGATAGCACAAAAACAAATATCATTCAACAAATAATTGCAAAATACACCTACATATTTCATTTGCCAGGGGTCAAACTTACATTTACTAAAGCAGCAATGCACGAAATTGAAACAAATTCCAATATACCTATATATAAAAGACAGTACAGATTTCCAGCTGCTCTGAATAATATTATGGAAGAGCAAATAGAAGAAATGCTTAAACAGAAAATAATAAGGCCAAGTAAAAGTTCATGGAATGCTCCTGTCATGTGCATCCCCAAAAAATCTGAGGATGATCAATGAGAAAAAAATATCGGATAGTAGTCGATTTTCGTGCTCTCAATTTAATAACTAAACCTTTTGTATATCCTATTCGCAGAATAGATGACATCATGGATAATATTGGAAATAGTAAACTTTTTCTACCATAGATTTGAAATATGGATTTTTTCAAATACCCATCGCACTTAAAGACGCCGCAAAAACAGCTTTCTCTACAGCTAAAGGGCACTATGAATTTTTAAGAATGCCAATGGGCCTCAAAACCAGTCCTTCAACATTTCAGAAGCTGATGAACACTGTGATTTACACCATACAACCAATTAAAGCTTTCGTTTACTTAGATGATATTGTGGTGTTCGGGGATTCTATAGAAGAGCACATCAATAACCTACAACAAAAACCTTAAAAGTGTTTAATGCTTTGAGAAACCACAATCTCAAAATAGAACCGTCAAAATGCAAATTACTCCACAAAGAAATAACATATTTAGGCCACACTATCAAGGAAACAGGTATTAAACCAACACAAGCAAATGTGAAAACAATTGTAGACATGCACACTCCAAAAACCCTGAAGGAAGTACGATCGTTTTTAGGAATGATAAATTTTAATGGTAAATTTATACCAAACGTTTCTGATATTAGAAAGCCTTTGCATGAACTTTTAAAGAAAAATGCTGAATTCATTTGGGATAAAAATTACGATGAAGCATTTAAAACGTTAAATAACCTACTTATCTCTGAACCAATTCTAGTGCGACCAAATATTGAAGATTGTTTTGTAATTACAACAGATGCTAGCGATTATGCTCTTGGAGCAGTATTATCGAACGAAAAAACAGTAGAATGTCCGATCGCTTATGCCAGTAGATCCTTGGTTGGAGCCGAAAAACGGTATCACCCTATTGAAAAGGAACTATTAGCTATAGTATGGGCGGTGGAACACTTTAAACATTATATATATGGAAAAAAAAATTATCGTATATTCCGATCATAGGCCCCTGGTCTCTATATGGCGCCTTAGAGAAAAGTCGCCGATTTTATCTCGACTTAGGTTGCGCTTGCAAGGATTGGAATGTGAAATACGATATAAGAAAGGGAAAGAGAACGTGGTTGCCGATTTTTTATCTCGGCTTCCAGAGGTAAAATCGAGTGAAAATCAAAAAGAGGAAGAAAACAATACGGTAGCTGTGTTCACACGCCAACAAAAGAAACTTCTTATGAATCCTAATCAAGGTAAGAAACAAAAAGAAAAAGTGGAAGAAAATAATAACATCCCTGAACATGAAGATCACTGGCAACAATTATTAAAATTAGATGTATAAAAAGAAACAAGCACTGAAAAACTAAAGAGGATAGAAAAGTTGGAGAAAAACAAACAAACACTTAAATCAAAATTTCAAAATTATAACCTGGGGACAGAGCGAATTCATATTGAAAAACATAAAGTAGATATAGTGCTTAAAGAATTTCATGATTCTCCGGTAGGAGGACATGTGGGTGTTAATAAAAGAATGAAAAAAAGAATGAAGGAGTTATTGTTCTGGGCTGATATGGATAGGAATATTGAGGGCTACGTAAAAAGTTGCAAATCTTGTCAATTAAATAAGATTGGTAGATACAACAACATTCCTAAGCAGATTACTACTACATCAACTTTTCCTTTTGAAAAGTTGTACATGGATATTGTAGTACTACCAAAATCAGAGAGGGGGAATAAGTACGGATTGGTAATACAAGATGATCTCACAAGATATTTGATAGTTACACCAATAGGAAATCAAGAAGCAACAACTGTAGCTAAAGCATTTGTGGAACATGTCATCGGTCTTGTTGGCGCTCCTGTGGAACTCGTTACTGATCAGGGAACAAACTTCATGAGTGCGGTTATGAAGGATGCTTGTAAATTATTAAAAATTAAAAAAATCAACACGTCAGCATACCATCCGCAAGATAACATAGTCGAAAGAGCTAACAGGGAGCTTAAGATATACTTAAGACAGTTCGTCGGTAAAACTATAAGGTGTGGGACGAAGTTTTACCATATTTTTCCCTACAATACAATACATGTATTAATTCGTCGACTGGTTATACTCCCTATGAATTAGTTTTTGGTAGGAAAGCTAGGTTACCAACTTCCATATACAAACAAATTGATAGGAAAAGGATGTACTCGGATTATTCCGAAGAGCTAATAAGAAATCTTGCAGAGACACATTTCATAGCGAGAGAAAATTTGATAAAGTCAAAAGAGAAGCGTAAATTAATATACGATCAGAACGCAATAGAATGGCAACCTATGTGGGGAGAGATGGTACTCGTCAGAAATTGTTGATATTAAAATAACTGAGGCCTTTGATTTAATGTGTAACAATTAATAGTGCTTCATTTCTTCACTGTACGTCCGTTCGGTAGAAAGTCCAAAACGCGAGAGCGTGTATGTGGTGCCGCTTGCACCGCGTGTAGTCTCCGGCTGTCAAAAGTTCAGATCGCTGTGACAGCCCGTTCTGCCAAGGTGAAGAGATCTTTCAAGCTGTGACAATAAGGCGGAACTTTTCCAACACCCCAACTCGGCTTATAGTCACAACTACTAAATTGCATGCATTCCAAAACCGTCGGTAGAACAAAGCATTTGGGATCCGCACACTCCCTTCGTTAAACAATCAGCTAGGTTGCTAGTAGTCGGTACATACTCCATAGTAAGTAATCCATTTCGGACCAGATCGCGCACGAAATGATAACTCACGTCGATGTGCTTTGCTCTCGGACTGAAAGCCTCTCTTCCCGTCATAACCAATGCACTTTGGTTATCACAACGCAGTATGACAGTATCAAGTTCTTTGAATTGTCGGATGAAACGAAAAAGCCAAACAGCTTCCTTTGCAGCATGTGCAATTGCTACATACTCTGCTTCTGTACTGGATACAGCTACACACTGTTGCCGCTTGCATGACCAGGCGACAACACCCTCGGCCAACTTGAACACGTATCCGGAGAATGATCGACGCTCATCCTGATCGTTTGCCCAGTCTGCATCAACGAAACCATTTACTGTTTCCATAGTTGATCGTTCCTCTTACATAACGCAGGATTCTCTTCACTGCTGTCCAATGTGTCTCGTTGTGTTTTTCGTTGTAACGACTGACGTTGCTGACAGCAAATGCTAAATCTGGCCTTGTGCCCTGTACTAAAAACAACAATGCGCCGACAGCTTCTCGATATGGCACATTTATTCCAGGTTCTTCATCCGTTTTTGCCACGAGCTTTTGTGATGCATCGCATGGCGAAGAAACAGCTTTACAGTTTAGCATACCAAAACGTTCTAAAACTTCTTCAGCATATCTGCTTTGATTAATGTTTATGAAATCCTTATCATAAGTTATCGTCATGCCTACACATGTTCGAGCCTTCCCCATGTCTTTCATTTGAAAAGTGCTGGTTAACTTCGACTTCAAACTGTCACAAACGTCAGCATCTTTCCAAAAGATAAGAATATCATCTACGTAAATAGCGATGAGAAGATTGCTCTTTTTATCAAAATAAACGCATGGATCTTCTGCTGATTTGTGAAGTCCAAAAGACTGTAGGGCGTTATCCAGGCAAGTGTTCCAGCATCTTCCGCTTTGCTTTAAACCATACATCGCCTTATTCAGCCTGTAGACTTTTCCCGATTTGTCGTCGAAACCCTCTGGTTGTAGAACATAGATTTCTTCATCAATTGGACCTTGAAGGTAGGCTGAAATAGCATCCATTTGATCAATACCCATGCCTTGTTGGGCTGCTAAGGCAATTAGTAAACGTATGGACTCATATCGTACAACTGGAGAAAAAGTCTCTTTGTAATCAATGCCTTGTTGCTGACTGCAACCTTTGGCTACAAGCCTAGCCTTGTGTCTTATTACTGAGCCATATTCAGCACGCTTGCGCTTGAAAACCCATTTGGTTTTAACAGCCTTACGTCCCTCAGGGAGTTCAACTAATGACCAGGTGTCATTCTTGATGAAAGAATCCAATTCTTCCTTCATAGCGTTACTCCAGGACATAGCGTCATGCGCATTATTTGCTTGCTCTAGGTTCACTGGATCCTCTGAATCGCAATCTCTTGTAAAGTAAGTCACAAAATCTTCCCGTACAATTGGATGCGGCGTACGTTGCGACCGTCGTGGCTCTTTGTTTGGAGTCGTTATTGCATCTTCGAATTGAGACCCTTCATTATAAGATATCTCGTTCTCTGTTTCTGACTCTTCTTTCTCTGATGTATTCGAAGCCCCAACTGAAGTAGTAACCTCTTCATAGGGTACATCTGTAATGAACTGTTTCTTGAAAAACTTTGCATCTCTACTAATGCAAATTTTCTTGTTTTTCTGATGGTAAAATCTCAGGTTTTTCTCCGTTTCCATGTAACCGACAAACGTCATCTTTTCAGCTTTTGGATCCCATTTCGAACGGTTTACGTTAGGGATAAACACCATTGCAGGCTCTCCAAAAGTACGCAATGTGGACAAAACTGGCTTTGTGCCTGTCCATACTTCTTCTGGGCTACGATCACCTAAGGATCGATTAACAGAACGGTTAATCAGATATGCCGCATGGTTTACCGCTTCGGCCCAAAGCTTTCTGTCGACCTTTGAATCTTGTAACATGCATCGGGTTCGTTCGATAAGCGTCCTATTCATTCTTTTGGAAACTCCATTTTGTTGGGGAGTATAGGGAACTGATGTTTCATGTACGATGCCGTTCTGTTTACATATTTGGTCCATCTTAGAATTTACAAATTCCCTTCCGTTGTCCGAACGCAGGCGCTTTACCTTCATACCAGTCTGGTTTTCCATCTTTGTTATAAAGTTGTTAAATGCTGGGACCAACGCTGATTTTTCTGCTAAAAACGAAACGAAAACTTTTCTAGAAAAATCATCTACGAAAACTGCGAAGTACTTCGCTCCACCCAAAGATGTACTCATAGGCCCGCATAGATCAGCATGTACCAATTCAAGAATTTGCTTCGACTTGATCGTGGTGTTCTGGTTCTTAGAAAATACATTTCTTGTCTGTTTACCTTCGGCACAACTTTCACAGTTGTTGATAGACTCACGCGTATCGGAGAAATTAAACGTCCCATCAGCTTTCTGGATCTTTTTGAGCCCGCCGTAACTCAAATGTCCCATTCTGCGATGCCATTCATTCGATTCCTCGTTCACTGCAAGTACACATTTGACATTGCTGGCATCAACCTTGTATGTTCCACCCGACGCCTTCGCCTCAATAATAAGCGTTCCATCCGGTTTGCTAAAAATCCTGCAAATACCATTTTCTAATTCAATGCGATGCGATCGCGAGATCGAATCAAGCGACATTAAATTAGCTTTTAACGCGGGCACATACAAAACATCATTTGAGGTTATTTCTCGACCATCTATGGAAAGGTACGCCCTACCAACACCAGCAACATTCAGCTTTCTATTGTCAGCGACAGACACTCGTTCTACGTTCGTCTTTCGGAAATTTCCGAGAATTTCCCGTCTCGCTGTCATGTGACGTGACGCGCCGCTGTCCCAATACCAATCGTTCATGTATTGGTGCTGCTTCGACGCCATCAAAAATGCTGACGCAAACCTTGCATCAGCCGACGCTGTTGTCTCTCGATTTCCGGAACCTGACGGACGCTGTGGACATTTGCTCCTGAAATGCCCCATTTTACCACATCCAAAGCATTTGATCCGGCTCAAATCGCGACTCGATCCACCGGATTTCTTCTCTTCTTCTTTGCGGGATGTGCCACTGTAAAATGCCGTGCTCTGGTTCTGATGGTTGTTCATAGGTGTCAACTCCAACAACCCTGTCTTCACTCGCTCGACCGTGATTTCCTGCCCACTGCCAATTAAACTTTCACGAAAAGATTCATATTCATTGCCCAAATTACCCACCATAAATAGCGCCACTATGTTGTCTTCGAAAGTGATTCCCACTTCGGTGCATCGTCGCCATGCTTCCATCATCCGTCCGATGTATTCGTCGTTCGAATTGCACTCCGAACGATACGTGTGTGAAAGCGTCATGACCGCCTGCAGGTGCAGACCCTGGCCGGATTCAGCGTACGTCTTCCGCAGCATCTCCCATATTTGAAGAGGGGAATCATCCTTCCCGAAGTGATGCGTGACATGATCTTCGCAAGCCAGGAAAATCCATCCTACTGCTCGCGACAGCTTGTCCTCGTCCTTCTCGGTGTTTGGGGCTGGCTGAACACATTTGAACAAGTCACGCGTACGAAGAAACGAAAGCATCTTCTTTTCCCAGGTCGACAAATGTGATCGTCCGTTCAATTTATCGAAATTGATAATGTCTTGGCCCATCTTCACTAACAAAATTTCACTGATAAAATTGGAAAAGTCTCTAGCTCACAAAAACACGACGAAATTACTTGTTACACACTTCACGGCCTGGGCCCATAACCTGTTGATATTAAAATAACTGAGGCCTTTGATTTAATGTGTAACAATTAATAGTGCTTTATTTCTTCACTGTACGTCCGTTTGGTAGAAAGTCCAAAACGCGAGAGCGTGTATGTGGTGCCGCTTGCACCGCGTGTAGTTTCCGGCTGTCAAAAGTTCAGATCGCTGTGACAGCCCGTTCTGCCAAGGTGAAGAGATCTTTCAAGCTGTGACAATAAGGCGGAACTTTTCCAACAGAAATAACCAAATTGGAGTAGGGCAAAAGTTGCAAGGGCTGTGGAGAGGACCATACGAAGTGGTTGAAATACCGAGCGACCAAACATGTATATTAAGGAATGGGAAAAAATTAGAGAAAGTACACAACAACAGATTAAAAAAATTTAATTCATAAAATGAAAATGGGAAAACAAAAAGAGTAGAAATAGGATAAGGAAGATTCTTATATTCAGATAAGGATTTAGAAACATTAGAATTAGTAGATAAGGGATTTGAAATCAAGGAAAACATAAATTGTAGGCTAGTCTAGGTAGAGAAAGCTTAGTTTAAAAAAAAAGAAAAAAAAGTAGAAGTAGGATAGACAAGGGTCATAGGTTAGATTAGGATTTAGATACATAATACGGGGTTTGGATTTTAGGAAATTATTATTTAGCTGCAGGATAGAGCCAAGATATAGTTAGTTTAGATTTCATGTATAGCTTTAAGTGATTATGTGCATTTAGGAAGTAAGGATTATAAAAAAAAGAAAAAAAAAAGATTATCCCTTACTAGTTCCCTAAGCAACAGTAGCATATAGCCACAAATATCCACACGGCATATCCACCCAAACACGTATCGATGGAAGCTGCATTAAACAGACACAGGCACAAACGAGATATCGAGTTGAGAAAAAAACGTATCACACACCACTATCACAGGAAACAAACGCTATACGGGTTGAGCTGGTGAGGTTGAGCTAAGACGGTTGAATGATGAGTTGAATGATAACTTTGCTCCCCCAGTTCTCAGTCCAAGAAGGCAGCTTATAGTCAGAATTATGCACCTAAAATATAGAAGGCAAATGAATTATTAAGTCACGCGGACGGGCTTTACACGTATGTGACGTTGTTCGCACGTGAACGCAGCAGCAAAAAGAGCGATGAAAACAAGGAGCGTTCTGACGGAAGTCCCTTCTGACGGCCCAGATTTATCATAAGACACATATAGATCACGAGATAACGATAAGAAATTGCTTACAAAACAAATCGTACTATATAGTTTTCTTGCAAAACAATTTGCGTTAAAAAAAAGTAGAAGCGACCTTGGCCGCTACGATTCGCGTAACGTGTAAATGCCACTCGGGTGCTGGTAATGAAGTGAGAGGGATCGGCACAGATCGATTGGAGAGAGAGATCATTGAACGGCGAAGAGAGATCGGAGAATGTCCAAGTAGCAACCGAAGCTTTTTTCTCCCAGTTTCAACCCCCTCATGTCCACAAACTGCCTTCGCTTACTATTCCTATCCCGTTTCTACATTCTACAACGTTTGTTGCGTTCTCGCTCATCAGGGTGTTAGTCAATTCTCTCTTGCCACACGAAGAGAATTATCCTGCACACTTCGTGTGTTGGATTCTACCCATCCCTGTTGAACATACGTCATTTTCATCCACCGCACTCATCAGGGTGTTTGCTCTTTTTCATCCAAGCCAAAGAGCGACTTCAGTGTGCTCTGAACCGTGGATGTGAGAGTGTGTGTTTGTGTGCTGCGTGAACTATTTTTCCTACGTGAAACACTTTCCATACTGCGCCATCCGCGGTGTTCTTTCTGCTTCATCGGAGGACGAATTTTTATCATCTAATTGTTTGGGTAAGTGTCCTTTTCTAAGTGTCTAGTGCTATGTGACATTTATTCTAATTCTAATATTATTCTAATATGCAATGTTTTGCACATTACAAGTTTCAGATGTGTGCTGCTACCGCTAGCTGTTCCTCAAACTACTTAAAAAGTGTGACACTGTGTGCACAGGCGTTCAAGTTTCAATTGATCCTCAAGCACAAAGGTAAGTTTGTCACATCTTTAAATGAAGTTTAATCTTTTTAACAAAGTGTGTCTATTAATTGTGTATTTTCATCAACAGCCTTCATACAACACCGCGGTTGAGGCGCGCCAAATCTGATGACATCTTTCCTGAACCAAGCAGGCTGAACACGCGCACCACCACGGGCACCAGCGCGGTGTGAAGAGGGTAGAAGAAAAGACAGAATTGAAAACAGCCGCGCCAGGCTTCCAACAACCGTGTGTGTGTATGTAAGTATGTGAGAACACATGTGTGAATCCTCTTGTGGGAACTGCAAAAAGAAGAGGATAAAGAGTGTGAAGCAGCTAGACTGCCGCAACCAAATTAAGAGAGTGAATTCTCATTCCAATCCGAAAAACTGGGAGAGAGTGATGACATGCGAGAGAGAATAAAACTAGAAACACGAGAGAGGACACGAAGCGCTTTCGGGTTTTTATCGCCTTCGCGCACATTTTGCTTTATGAGCGAAAAAGTGAGCCTTGATCAGCGCGATGGCTCCCATACAAAGGCCTTCGGCTTTGCTATCTGGGTGGTGACAGAGGCGATGGCGGAGAGAAGCGGGACTTCGGTGACGGCTTGCGTGTAGTTCGGGTGTGTTTAGAGTGGCGGTTAAATTAATGTAGCGGGAAATCAAAGTTGATAAATAAAGTTAGTTATAATCTCTAAAATATTAATCTTTAGTTGTTTCACAAGTATGCTCGTCTTCGGCAACACGGACTTCCATGTGCAACGTTGTTCGCTTGCGTCAAGTGCGTCGGTTAATCCTCGTATCTCCTGTGAAAAAGCATCCCTTTGTGCCAAGCGAAGAATGGCATATTCTGCTTTTTCAAGCTCGCCTTGTGTTAGCGGTCCTGTTGTTCTAGCCGTTCTCTTAGAAACGATAAAGGAGACAAATCGTAAGACGTTCACTACTGACCTTAACAAGCGATTCCAGGATGAAAAACGCTCGAGCTGAATCCATGGCTTCGTGTTTGTGTTATGATGCATCATGTGTAGCCGTAACTCTTCCTTCGTGTCGGTGGGATATTGTTCGGGAACTGGCCACTCACACTCGGGCTTCCACAAGAAGTCCGGTCCGCAGAACCAGCGACTATCGAGATCTGCAGTTGGTACCTTCTGCCACTTCGTTCCATCATCAGCTACGTTTAACTTTGTTGATAGCCAGCGCCACTCATGCACAGAAGTCGTCTCCAGGAGTTCGCCTACTCGGAAAGCAACGAACTGACTAAATCGGCGATGATCAGACCGCATCCAGCATATCACATCACGTGAATCGGTCCAGTAGAAAGTGCGTTCGATGGCTATTCGGTGTTGGGCGATAATCGCTGCAGCAAAGCGGGCTCCGATGACTGCGGCCTGCAATTCTAGGCGCGGGATGGATTCAAACTTAATCGGAACTACGCGAGTTTTGGCACCCACCAGAGAGCATTCGATAATGCCCCCATCGGTGAAACGGAAAACGCCACTGCAGCCATCCCGTTCTCGCTGGCATCGCAGAATACATGAAGCTGTATTTTTGCATTTACCGAAGTGAACTGACGATAGCACCTAGGAACACGTACTTGTGAAATAGTCGGCAATACTGCAACCCAAACGCTCCATTTTTCGGCTAGTCGACCGGACAACACATCATCCCATCCAAAGCCAGCACGCCAAATTTCCTGCATAAGAATTTTTACGTACATGAGAAATTTCGCGATGATTCCCATTGGATCGTAAATCGCCATCACTGTTCGCAGAACGTCGCGTTTTGTTGGCATCCGTCCTCCAGATAGCAGCTGTATATCGTGTTTGGGGGATAGCTTGAAAGTAAATGTGTCGGTTAACGTATCCCACCACATACCCAAAACCTTTTCGGTGCGATCATCGGAGCACATGTTTATCTTGTCTTCGGGTGATGCCTCGCGTTGTAGGTGAGATGTCACACGATGTGAGTTAGACAGCCAGTTTCGGATTTCGAAACCACCTTCAGCATAGATATGCCGGACTTGTTCAGTTAACGTGATGATTTCTTCGTCAGTTTCAGCGCTAGCCAAAAGATCGTCTACATAATGTTCTTCCTTTATGCATTTTACAGCCCGTGAATATTTGTCAGCAAAACGGTCTGCGTTGAAATTTTTAATGAACTGTGCGGTACTCGGCGAACACGCAGCACCGAAAGTCATGACTGCAACTGCATAGACATCCGGTTCCCTACCTGTAAAGTCGTTCTCGTTCCATAAAATCATCTGGGATCGTTGATCATCTGGTTTCATACGGACTTGGAAAAATATTTCCTTAATATCCCCAACTATGGCCACACGATGCTCACGGAATTTATATAATACGGATATAAGCCCTGCCAACAGATCTGGTCCATTTAGTAAATATGTGTTGAGGCTAACACCCTGCACCTTCGCCGCTGCGTTGAAAACTACTCGAACTTTGCCTGGTTTGTTCGCGTTGAAAACCGGAAAATTAGGCAGAAACCAATCTCGGGGGCCTTTCATCGACAGTTCTTCAAGCGATAATCGTCGTATATAGCCCTGCCTTTCATAGTCCCTCATTTTCTCAATGACTGCCTTAGCTAATACAGAATCTTTCGACATTCTTTTTTGCAGGCATTTGTATCTTCTCATAGCCATGTCACGAGAGCATAGCAACTAAACATCGTCAAAACGCCACAGCAATCCGGATTCATAATGCTTTCCGTTGAATTTCGATTCCAAATTGAGAATCCCCAACGCTCGCTCATCATCCTTTGAACGAAGTGTTTCCAACGGTTTGACGATACCGAGCGATTCGAGCGTAAAAAAGTTTTTTACCGCTGCGTCCAGATTGGCTTCTGCATCTGCGCCGCAGTTGCATATGTGGATGGTAGGGGAATTTGGGGCAAGTGTGCCATACGGGGCAAGAGTGCCACCAAGCATTTTTCCTTAAAAACTTTAGTTTAATGATCAATTGTGTATACAGTTGGTTGCTTTCCAATGACAAGGTATACTGAACCGAATTTCATATTGACCAATCGATATTTCGCATTGTTTTGAACTGATTTATATTGAGCTTCAAAATTGCGCCGAATATTATAATTTTTTCATCCAACCAAATAAGCTCTCAAAAATCATGCGAACAATCAACCGAGAAAATATTTACATCCCCGTATAGCTGAGAAAATGTGAAAGTTTTTGTGGGGTTAGTTGAAAAAAAGTTTGTTTGTCACTGAAAAATTCAATTGTAACTTTTTTGAATAACTTTTGGGGCAAAAGAGCCATCTCTATTTGGGGCAAGTGTGCCACCATCTTTCATAGGCGCGAGCTGTCAAAAATGTAAACATTGTTGTAGCGTGCTGCGGTATGGTGCGCTATTGTGAGCGGATTCCACGCCAGAAAAACAGAACAGTAACAAACCATATTGTGGTACAGTTGGTGGTCAAAAAGGGTTCATTGGTGACTAAATACATGTAGGAATACATACACTAGTGGTACAAACGTTATAATTTCCAATTATCTAAGAAATACGGTTATTTTAACCAGGTGGCCGTCTTGCCCCATGCGAGTGGCACTCTTGTCCCATAGCCCAAAAAACAATGTCTTTTTGGACCCTTTATAAAACGCTTCAAAAACTATGTTGTTTGCACTTTTTTCAAGCGAGATTCATTTATAAGAGAGAAAATATTTATAAGTGAGTTACCTGTCCACTTCAGGCACAGAGGATGGGGCTGTCCTTCCAGACCGAGCTCCTCAATTAGGCTATGCTCGATGAAGGTACTGGTAGATCCACTGTCAAAAAAGGCAAAGGTCGTGACGGCATTGTCTCGCCCGTAAACTATTACAGGAATGTATTTTAAAAATACAGCACCGGTTACCTCAGAATGCGCGTTCAGTGATGCTGTGGCAACCACGTACTCGTTTGGTTTTGAATGGCGCTCGGGATTGTGTAATAGTTCGTGGTGCAGGTACTCGCAACCATTTTTCCCGCAAGCCTTTTTCCCTTTGCAGCCGTAGGTGTGTATTTTCAGACACTTCCGACAAGCCTTCAGTTTGCGTATAGTTGCCCATCGATCATTCACATTTAGTCTGTTGAACTGCTCACACTGCGACAGGTCAACACAAGTGGCCTCACACAGCAGACAAATTTGACTTCTTTCACTATCTAACCCCGTAGCGTTATGCATGTTCATGTGATGCGTTCTACTCTTATGGTAGAGTTTTCTCTCTGGCCTGAATTCTAGGGATGGTAATGTTATCAGACTAGCTGCCTTAACTTGGGTTTCTATCCACTTGCCAAACTCCGAGAGTGTCGCGGAGCTCGATTGTATACGGTGTCGTGCCCAGTCTAGCCGAAGCGCATGAGGCAACTTTTCTACCAACTCGTGCATTAATGCCACATTGCATTTATATTCTTCTAGCCCCGAAGCGATTATAGTGGCACACATATTTCGGACCGCCATCCCAAAATCGATTAGAGTTTCCAAGCGCTCAATTCGTGGTGCGGGTATTTGATGTATGCGGTGGATTAACGAATGCACAATTATCTCCGGGCGACCGTATAACATGCGAAGCGTCTCTATCACACTAGTGAGGTTAGAGGCATGAAGCAAACATGGTTGAACGGCTTCAAGAGCTTTGCCTTTAAGCGCCCGCTGCAGTCTTAAAGTGTTCTCTTCATCGGAGTACCCACAAGCAGCTGTCGAGGTTTCATATGTGGCGATAAAAATGGGCCACTCCTCGGGTTCGCCGGAAAAATACGGTAACTCCTTGCAGCTTGCCTTTCGAGCCAGAAGTTGACTCTGGCTGACATTCATCAACGTGGTTCCGATGCTGTTGCGGAACGGGTAAGTATCAACCGCCCTATTAGCAACATTTAAATATTTTTCACTTCTAGCTTGACGCTGCTGACTGACCACTGAATCATTTCCCGGTTGTACGTTTCCCGGAGGCACAGTACGCGATGAAGAAGGTGACACATTCGGATGGTATGAACTATGCCCGTCACTATCCCCACGTCTCGACCAATCAACCATTTTGTTTGACTCACCTTCGTCGTCAATCATGCTGATGAACCCGTCACCGATCCTCTTCGATTCAGCCAAGATAAGTCTATGAGTGTGTGTGTGCATGCCTGCGTGCGTGGCTGTGTGTGTTTTGCCGCTTCGCGTTAACTACCCTACTAGCAATGAGAATGAAAAAGTGAGCGACTTTCAGGCGAGGGGTATGTAGAAGCATGGGGAGACGGTTGGAAATACGCGGAATTACGCGGAGGCGCGAGCGTGTTTTGGTTTCTACACAGTTTTTGCACTCACACAATTACACATGTGTGAATGTGTGCGTTCACTTTCAGCCTGCGCGCTCAGTTTGGATTTCTCGCAGCGGCATGCGGGTATCGGTGTCTCGCTCGCACTAGTGCAGCGAGTGTTCCTCTGTCCGCTCCCTTTCTTGCCACCACACGAAATCGTCAGTTCAGCTCAAGCGTTCGCCGAGAAAGGCCGCGCGCGTGTTAGCCTAAGTCCCGGGCGATCGAAGTTTCGCTAAGTGTTGAAGTGTTGTGCACATTAAAATGAAGCTGCGCTTATTTTTTTATCATTTATCCTTAATGTGTGATTTGCGTTGCTTCATTTTAATATTTGTTTGCTGTATTGAACATCAACAATGGTGTCCATGCAGTTAGGCGACTATTTTAAATACGACGATTTTTTTAATATAAATAATGTTTGTGATTTTGTGGCAAGATTGTGTGAAGCTATGTGTGAAAATGCCCCTTTATTTTCAATAAAAGTGATAAAATATAAACCGAGTTTAATGTGTTCAAGTTTTTGTTTTGATTCGGGTGCACCAAGTCCGAATGAAGGGATGCGTGCGCATCCTACGTATACTGAAGCGCGCTACGAAAGAAACGAGCGGGAGGGGGTGTCAGTCCAGCGCAGCGCAATTCGCTGGAATCAAGTGGGAGGGGGTACCAGTTCAGCGCAGCGCAAGCCGAAGGAAACGGGAAGGAAGGGGTATGAGGAAAATACGATGAAACAGCGCGAGCGAGTGTTCTTTGCAGTGAGGGCACCTCGTGTATTTTAAAGGCAAGCAAGAGAGCGCATTCTGTCCGTGGTAGCGCTCCATCCGCCATTTTTAATTTCGAGCCCGAAACAACGGACTTTGGATCCGACTTCGGGCCGGACCCCCACCGCGTGTTTCTACCTACCCCTCGCCTGAAAATTTCGTTCTCTTTGTCTGTCGGGTATGCGAAAAACACCAAGAGAGGGGGAGGGGTAGGTGTGTGTGTGCGTGTGTGTGTGTGTGCTTGCATGCGTGGTTGTGTGTGTGTGTTTTTGCTGTTTCGCGAACTCCTACGGAATCACCTTGCGAATAACACGAGGGGGAGGGATTGGGTTTGAGTGTGTGCTTGCCTGGGTGCGTGCGTGGCTTTGTGTGTGTGTTTTTGCGTTCGCGTTCTCCTACGGGTTCACCTTGCGAAAAACACCATGGTGAGGAGGAGATGTGTGTGTGTTTTTTTTCTTTGCCGTTTTGCACTCTCCCGAGGGTCTTCATGTGAGGTTTTTCGCTTTCAGCCCGATTGGAGCTTCTAAGGGATTATTTTAATTGGCGCCCAGATAGAGCCCGATGAGACCGAAATCGCATGGATAATGGTACCGGAAAAATTCCTGCGTAAAGTCAGGGTATGACAGAACTTGGTCTGATACGATTATTGTTTTTAATTTTTCAAAGCTTTGTATAAACTCTTCGCTTTCAAAGCTTTCATTTGCCTTGTAATGATTAGAATAAATTTGAATTAATTCAATCAACCGATGAACTCAAACCGAGCACAATCCGGAGGCAGAAGAATAAAGGCAGAAGAAATAAACCGACACAGAAGAAGACTGAAGATGTTGCCGGTACGACGATCCGTAAACGAATGACGTTTATTGTTCATTGCCGCGCGCACGATGATCATGACAGCGGTCATGATCAAGTTTGACACACGAAGCACAGTGGCCGCATCGTGGTCAAATGTCTAAGATATTACAGCCTCTTTTTTCAAACATTTTGAAAGTGGTTTGATTATTTTCGAATAATCCTTAATAAATCTTCTATAATATCCAGCTAACCCCAAGAATTGCTTGATTTCTTTCATAGATTTAGGTAATCTCTATTCCAATTTTTTGTTTACTTTTTCGGGGTCTGACTTGATTCCCTCACATGTTACAACATGTCCTAAGAATTCAGCTTCTCTACGTAAAAACTCATACTCATCTAGCTGAATTGTAAGATTGAACATAGCTAGACGTTTTAATACCACTTGAAGGATTTTTTAAGTGGGTTTGCAAGTCTTTTCCAATAACAATTATGTCATCTAAATACACAAAACAAATTCTACCTATTAACTCGGCAAGAATACCGTTCATTGGCCGCTGAAAGGTAACAGGGGCATTTTTGAGCCCGAATGGCATTCTGTTAAATTCGTAATGACCATTAGGGGTACTGAATGCCGTTTTTTCCCGATGTGACGGGTCCATCTCTATTTGATGAAATCCAGATTTTAATTCTAATATGGAAAAGTATGATGATTTTCCAAGATTATCTAAAATTTCCTCGATCTAAGGCATCGGGTATTTGTCGTTAATTGTTTTGTCGTTTAATTTACAATAGTCAATATCCACTCGGATTTTTTTTATTCCAGAGGCGTCCATTTTTTTTTTGGAACCACCCATATGGGTGTTGTGTATGGGCTACATGAAGGAGAAATTATACCGCTTTTTAATAATACTTTGACTTGTCTTCTACATCATGTTTCAGATGATGGGGATATATGTAACTTTTTGTGTAAGTGGGTTCCTCATCTTTCGTTACTACTTTGTGTTACACCACGTTAGTTGCTGTCAAATTTTCGTTAGTTCTCAATAACACTTGCTGATGTTGGTGAATTATTCCTAAAAGCTCATCTAACTCAAAGTTAGACAGATGGTTTGACCGTATAATCTTTTCAATATCCTCCACTTTTAATTCATCCTGAGTAGTCAATGGGATAGGTGTTATTGTTTCAAAATTATTAACATTTAATCCAAATGTTCCTAAATTGTCTGGTTTACTGGAGGATTTGCTCATTATTTTAATGACAGATTTTTTATTCGTTGAATTATATAAGCCTGGTTCAATAATTATTCCGTCACTTAATTTTAGATGACAAGGAATAAACCAGTCACAATTGCTTAAAGTGCTAATGGTTATGATATGATGGTATACATAGTCTAAGGGATGATATTTTACGAACGGTACAGTAATGTTTTCGAAAGAAACTGTATCGTTTTCAAAATCTAATTTAGCTTCAGTTTGTGCCATGAACTCAGCTCCAATGAGTCCATCAAAAAAAATTATGAAATTTAATTTCATGGTAATTTTGCAGGGGTAGGCCAAACCCTAAAAGATTTGCTTTTCCTTCTTTCTCTATGATAATAGAACCATTTATATTGTTTATCTGGGATGATTTAGTTTTCATATTAGGTTTGATTATTCCGGGCCTCAGGAGGTTTTTATTTGCTCCCGAGTCAAAAATCAATTTTATGATAATGGGGCCCTTTCCGTTTTAAGTTCGTATACTGAAATTTCAGCCTGTCAGCTCTTTGCATTGTATTGCAGTTTTCTAGCAGCTATCAAAGTGGGTATAGAATACAAGAGGGCTTATTCCAAGGTGTATGAATTTAGAAGGCTGGTGTATGATTTATTTTTATTGCTTCTGCTTCTGAATGAAGATTTCAAAAGTGTTTTGACTATTCGTCAAGCCTCCAGAAAGCTTGTTTGAACAATAGATTTCACCCATCGTGTCAAAAAGTGATATTTAAATTTGGTTATAATGTTATATTAAGACACCACCTTTAGAGAAACGGTATTTTATTTTAGCTTGTTACCGCTCTCACGTTACAACAGAAGATAAGAGCTATACCCACCACGTGCACACTTATATATCCTGTCGTGAGTGCTCCGCTTGGGCACTCCCTAGCTAATGATTGTAATTTATATTTACCGAAACTACTTACAGTGCTACTTAAATTACGTCGACACAACACGCCTACACTTTTTTTTATAAGTGCCATTCTTTCACCCTATTTTTATGTACTACATCCGTTTTTCCATTATCCTCGGTTATTAAATTTTCTCCTGTATCTTCGAATACTGTAAACGGACCGCTGTACGGCGTTTCGAATTTCTTTACATTTTCTCCTCTAATTAATATCTGGTTGCTTGGTTGGAATGTTTTATGTTTTGTTTTTTCGTCGTAATATTCTTTGCTTTTACTCTTATTTTGAATGAGACGATTCCTTACTTCCTCATGCCCTATGTTCAGTATAAGCCTTAAAATGGTTGCCTAATTCTCAAGGTCGTGTTGCACTCGGTTGACCTTTTTTATGACGTTGGACGGTATATTTGCTGGCCGTCCATACATTAGGTAGAACAGGGTATAACCCGTAGCAGTGTGTACTGTATTGTTATAGGCAAACTCGTAGCAGTTTGTCCATGTATGCTAATCTAACGCTTTTCTATCACTGTGTATTCTTAGAAAGTTCCTTAATTGTTTGTGCGAGTTTTCAAGAGCTCCTACTGTCTCATGATGGTACGCAGTGGATTGCAGTTTTTATATTTGTAAGAGTTTACATATCTCGTTAAACAGTGTTGAAAGGAATTCTGTGCCTCTATCCGTACAAATTGTTTCAGGCACTCCGTACTTAAGGATAACCTGTTCTACACATGTTTTTGCGACTGTTTCAGTTCTTTTGTTTTCTATTGGCGTGGTTGTTACAAACTTGGTTAAATCACACTGTGTTGTTAAAATATATTCAAAGCCATGTGAATTTACTAAGGGACCTACTAGGTAAATGAATATCTTCTCCATACTTGTTTTTGCGGTATTTGTTATTTTTAGTGGTATTTTTGGTGGCTTATTTGATTTATATAATTGGCTTTGTTAGCATTTGGCTATCATTTCTTTTACATGTTTATCAATCCCTGGCCACGTATACCTTTGCTTGATCGTATTGGCTGTCCGATGGAATCCTGCGTGTCCTGTCGTTGGTATGGTATGAAAATCGTTCATTATTACCAGTTTTTTCGCTTTTTCACAATCTTTTACTACTTCGACTTTTCGTTGAGTACGATGATTTCTGGCATTCTCTTCTCATTCAGGGTTTTTAATTGTTTCATAAATGTTTTTGTAGTTTCATCATTTGTTTTAATCACCAAATATGTTTTGTGTTTTAGTCCTTTCATATGGGCTTTAATCCTAACTATCATACTCCGTACGTGAACGATAGTGTAAGCTTTTGGCAAAATAATGTTATCTTTTGAAATAAAACAATCTTTTGCATCGTTACAAAACTGCAGCTTAATATAATTGGCTTTACTGCTGAATTATTATTGTTTTGGCATGTATCACTGCTGACAGTTTTAGACCTTGTTGTAATTAGTATTTCTTCCTGTGTAATCATGGTTTTTAGATCAGATAATGGTAATCTTGATAAGGTGTCGGCTATTACATGTTCAGTCCCTTTCTTATAGCAAAGACTAAAGTTATACTCTTCCAACGCTAGCCTAAATTTGGTTAAACGGCTTGAGGGGTTATTCATGGTAAAGAGATAGACTAGAGGTCTATGATCAGTAAAAATGTTGAAATGCCTTCTATAAAGATATGGACGATAGTGTTTAACGGACCATACTATAGCCAACAATTCTTTTTCTATGGTTGCATAATTAAGCTCGGCTTTGTTAAGGGCTTTACTGGCAAACGAAATGGGTTTCCCGTTTTCATTTCATTTCATTTCATTTATTTAATACAATATCCGCCATCAAGGCTAAATATAATAGACTTAAAACTAATTTAATACTAACAAATAAACAAAATAATTCATGAAAAACTAAGCCTAACTAACCTAGTCTTGACCTATCAAAAAAGAAAAGAAAAAAAACAAGAGTAGAGCGTAGAGACTATCATAAACTTAACAAAAAAAAAAAGAGAGTAATAGAAAACTAAGGAGAATAATTAAAGAGAATTAGAAGAAAAAATACGGTTACGGAAAGAGTTAAGAGATGAGTCGAAATCAAAGAGATAGTAAAAGTGGTTAAACAACCTGAAACAGGACAGAAGAGGGTCATTGAAAGTATAAAGAGTATGACGTGTTTCAATTGACAGAGGATCACGTGGACGAGGAGAACGAGAGGGAACATACAGCGAGATGGACGAGAGTAAATCAGGAGCATCAGTAGCAGAAAGTAATAAGCCACCGATAAAACATGCCTGAGACACTTGGCGGCGGAAGCTTAAAGAGTGAAGATTGAATAACTGCAATCGCGTTTCATAGGGAGGTAGTGAGGCAGCACCGAACAAACAACGAAAAGCAACCCTCGTAAAGAGGCGCTGAATGCTTTCAATTCTCGAACAGCCATCAATAGTAGGAGGATTCCAGATGATACTAGCATATTCAAGAAGAGGCCATACCAGAGCACAATAAAGGATTCTTAGGATGCTTTGATCTCTAAAAATAGAGGTAAAACGTAAGATAAACCCAAGGGTTCGATTTGCTTTTAGTAGCACCTCATCAAGCTGCCGTTTAAAGTTAAGACGACAGTCAAGTATAATACCAAGGTCACGGATGGACATAACACGAGAGAGGGAAGCGCTAGAGAGAGTATAGTTAAATAAAATAGGAGAAAGAGAGTGAGAGAAAGAAATAACAGAACATTTTTCGGGACACAGGCGAAGTAAATTGGATGAACACCAATGAGCAAATGCATTAAGGTAATGCTGAAGTCTCAGAAAATCAGAAGAAGAAGACACAGGTAAAAAGATTTTGATATCATCCGCATAAAGGAGATGACCATCAGGAGGTAAAACATTACAAACATCATTGATGAACAAAGAAAACAGAAGTGGACTTAGCACACAACCCTGAGGGACACCTGACGTACAAAAAAACTCCTCAGATAAGTACGACCCGGTTTTAACCCTGCATGATCGATTACTTAAATATGAGGACAGCCAGCTAATAATGCCATCACCAAAACCAAGTTTAGACAATTTAGCTAATAATAAAGAGTGAGGTAAACTATCAAAAGCAGCATGAAAGTCGGTGTATATTGCATCAAGTTGGGTACCGGCCTCAAAAGATCTAAAAATATTGGAAATAAAAGACATGAGATTAGTTGAAGTAGACCTACCAGGCATAAACCCATGCTGTTTAGGGCTAATAGCTGAACTACAACTATGAAGTATGGTTGGAAGGATACATAGCTCAAAAGTTTTGGCTGTGGCGCAAGTTTGGGTTATCCCACGATAATTAGAAACAATGCTACGGCATCCCTTTTTGTGTACCGGAAAAAGCCAACAGGATTTCCAAAGAGCAGGAAAAACCCCAAGAGAAAGTGAAAGGTTGAAAATTTTAGCAAGGTGTGGAGCAAGCACGTCCTTACAGTTTTTTAAAACAGAGGCAGGAATGCCATCTGGACCAGGAGTAAAAGAACGTTTCAACCCAAATAACAGCTGTACAACTGTTTCAGAGCTAACCGAAATATCGGAGAGATTAATTAAGTTCTCTGGCGTGTAGAGTAGCCCACCCTCAATAAGGTTAGGATCACTAACCGGTGGCTCAAACATTTGGGAAAAATGTGCAGAGAATAGCTCACAGATCTCAACAGGCGTAGAGGCAGTTCGAGAATCAAGTACCATTTCATTAGGTAACGTATTGCACCCTCTTCGAATCCTAACAAATTGCCAGAAGGATGCTGGATCAGAACGGAAACGCGATTGCAGTCTACTCGAATAGGCCTCAAAACGAGCCCTGTTGTATAGTCGATGCGCAGAGGCAGCGTACTTAAATAAACGAAAGTTGAAAGCAGATCGGTTCAGACGATACCTCCTAAGATATTTCATTCTATCCTTTTTCAGGTTGCGAAGAGTACGATTGGACCAGGGAGGATTAGGAGGGGAACGAAAAATAGGTGTACATGAAAGGAGTGCAGAGGTTAACAAAGCATTAAACGATTGGACAGCCTCGTCGACCGATGTACATTGATAAAAAAAAGACCAGTCGGAACGAGATAGAATTGAATTAAGTTTACGATAGTCTGTGAGCCGAAAGTTATAACGAACACTCAATGAATTAGGAGCAGAAGGTAATACATTCATAACCCTACTAGCCCTAAATAAAGAAGACGGTAACGCAATTTCTAGAGCAGGATGATGGGCATCCTGGGGCAGGAGCAGTGACGAAGCAGGATACACAGAACAACAAGCAGCTGCAGCAGAGTTGTAGAGCACCAGGTCCAAATAATGATTTAAATGGTTATGCACCCCGTTCAGCTGATAGAGTTCATGCAGGTTTAACATATCCAAAAAGCAGGAACTGGATGTATTCGAAGAAATATGTGGCACATAATGTCTTATAGCTGAAGATGAATCTGGCCTTACTGCGGTAGAAAGCGACCACTCTAACGCAGGTTGATTGAAGTCACCCAGAAGGATAAGATGATCATTCGGTTTCATTTGCATGTATGCATCACTGATGAAAGCAGAAAGGGATTCCAAATAGTTGCGGTCGCTGCTCAAATACGGTGGCACATAAACAATCCCCACATAAAGACGAAACTTAGAAAAAGAAACACGTATACATAAAGCTTCAAGCGTGGGTTGATTCATGTTAAGTGCCACAGAAGGATATCGAACGGAACATGCCAGTAGCACACCACCCCCACGCGAACGTTCGTTGTTTAACCTGCTTCGATCACAGCGGTATATGTTGTAGGCATCACTATCAAGGACCATGTTGCATGGAATCGATTCATTTAACCAGGTTTCAGTAAGGGCAAGCATTTCAAACCCTGATTCATTCGCAGAAAGGCGCAATTCATTGTATTTGGTGCGAAGGCCTCGAACATTTTGGTAATAGATCACGAATGGGTCTATGAATTGTGACCTATCCGTTTGGCAGACGGGCTGATCTGTGGTGAGCGGTTCTTGTTGCTGAGATTGGATTGTGATTGAAGCCCCACCCCCGGTGATAACTGAGGCGGTGTGGGAGGAAACTCCAGTTGAATAGCCTCTAGGATCTCGGTCATCTGGGATGGTGATAGAATCCCGCGCTGTGAGGGTGGCGATCGATGTTCCAAAAAATGATCCGGATGAGCGGTAGTTTTTGGCACAGCTGAAGAGCAATTTTCACTATTTGTACGATGCGAAATAAGCTCAGAAGGGTCAAATCGAGCCCTTTCATGTACACGTTGCTTTGGTAGGCCACGAGCAACAAACTCCCGAACAGTAAGTGAAACTGGCCAAATAGTAGACTGCAGCGCAAGCTCCTTAAAAGATTTAGGAACACTCACTTTGAACGATATGAAGGACATCGAGTCCAGGTTCACACCCTTTTTCGTGAGACGGTAAACATTAATATCGTCCGTTGGTAGCACAGCTTTAAGCCACACAAGCATATCATCAGCGGAGACATGCGATTTGATGTTCGTGAAGTATAACCATACTTTCTCGGCTATGCCCGTGTTGGTGGTGTTTTGGTTCAAAACAGGATCAGAAGATGCTTGTGTATTTGTTCGATAGTTTCCAGCACTAACATCACTAGTCGGCTTAGTACGATGATTGTAGTGGTTACAGTTGTCAGAATCTTCCACAGTGTTGGTATCGTTCGCAGCTTGTATATCATCAGTGAGCTCCGTTGAGTTAGTAAATGTACGGCGAGCGGAAGCTGTTCTAGTCGTTCTGGATGTATTTGTGGCATTGAGCGACGATACATTAGTGGATGTGTGCGTTCGCGATGCGTTGCTAACAGACGGCTTAGCTAATATGGGTGCTAGCGCTCGCTTATCAACGAGAGCGAGGATCTCAGGAAGCAAATCGCTCTTGATAGCCGATCTAAGAGAAGAGAGAGATGAGTCAATTGTGGTGAGAATATCTGCTTTCACCAATTCGAGTAGGGCTGCTATCTCACTTGTGAGAAGTGAATTTGTGCCAATGCGAAACTCGTGACATGTTTTGCACAACCACAATAACTGATTATTACGCCCAAGCTCACGAGTAGAATCACGGGACAACCCCGTGCAATGGGTGTGATGCTTGGAACCACAAACACCGGCGCAGGACACCGAATTAGCACTATCGGTGGGTGCATTGCAGGTTGAGCACTGCATAACGATGACTCAGCACAATCTGATGAGTGACAGGAGCAGAAACGAAGCCAAACACTTTCTCGGCAAAAATGTTGAATAAACAGAAGAACTCCAGTGCAGCTTTATATTAGTCGAAGGCACGCACTAGTCAGTACGAAGTACGAGCAGCACCACTGTTGCAAATGTTGAAATTCCAGAAATAACACGGCAAAACAGCGTATAAAATCAGGAGCACGAGGAAGGCACATCCACTCAGTTTGACAGTCAATCTCTCTCAACTGCTCAACTTTTGGTTACTTAGTACTGCACCTACTGCACTGTTAGAGGCTCCGGTATGTAGAACAAAAGTATTGTTTTCACTGAAATCAGAGAAGTCTATGACCGGAGGATTAACAAAATGTTCTTTGAGTGTGTCAATCGCGGTTTGACAAGTGGGAGTCCAATCAAATTGAATTCCTTTTCTTGTTAGCCGGTTGAATGGCATGCAATTAGCGGCAAAAAATTTTGTGTGCTTTTTATAATAGTTCTATAATTTCTATAATTAGCGAAAGCTACAAAACGTTTCACTTCATCGGAGGATTTAGGGGGTTGCCAATCGTTGATGCATTTCAGTTTCTGGGGATCGGGTTTTATCCCTTCTGCGGAAATATAATGTCCTAGATATATTAATTCCTTCTTTCAAAAATGACATTTTTCCGGGTTTAATTTGAGGTTAACTTGCCGTAATCGCGCAAAGACATCCAATAAATTTATATTATGTTTCTGCATGTTTTTCCCAAATACGACGATGTCGTCCAAGTAGATGAGACATTGTTCTGCATTTAAGCCTGACATTGCCACTGTCATCATTCTCGAGAAAGTAGAAGGACTTATTTATAGTTCCATTGGCAATCTTGTCATCTGGTACTGACCAGTTGGGGTAGTAAAGGCGGTAATTGGTCGATCTTCTTTTCTTAATTTGCATTGATAGTACCCTTGTGATAAATCTAGATGTGAAAAATATTTAGATCCTGATAAAGTATCTATGACTTCGTCAATATTCGGTAAAGGGAATTTATCATCTTGCAATACACTGTTTCTTCTTCTTCTTTGGCTCAACAACCATTGTCGGTCAAGGCCTGCCTTTACCTCTTGTGGGTTTGGCTTACAGTGATTAATTGATTACCCCCCATAGCAGGATAGTCAATCCTACGTATGGCGGTACGGTCTTATTTGGGGCTTGAACCCATGACGGGCATGTTGTTAAGTCGTACGAGTTGACGACTGTACTACGAGACCGGCCTAACACACTGTGCAATACACTGTTTACTTTGCGATAATCGATTACAAGCCTCCATTTCTTTTTATCAGCATTAGCCTTTTTGGGAACCAATAAAATTGGACTGCTCCATTCTGACTGTGTGGCTTCAATTGATCTATTTTATAACATTTTACGAATTTGGTTATCAACTTCTTCTTTTTGTGCATACGGTAACCTGTATGGTTTTGAATATATAGGCATAGTATTATTTTTTATTTTTGAATACGCTTCATAAACTTTAGTGATACTTAGTTTATCATTTTGCAAACTGAATATGTCATTATATTTGAGACAAATCTTGGTAATAATTTCTCTTTCATCTTCGTGTAGATGTGATAAATCAAGTTCCTTTAACATTTGTTAAGCATGATCAATATTATTTTATCTTAGTTTTAATTTCTAAGATGTTGAAATCTGAAGCGGGTGTAATAGTTGGTTATAGTTTGGTTATTGTTACTGATTTATTTTGAAAATGTGCTATGCGTGTTGGTAATTTACCATTTTGTGGATTCGCTATTGTGTTTGCTATGTACACATTTGGTTGAATTGTTTCATTAAGCACTACACAAATATCAGTGCATGTAGTATCGATAAAGGTAACAAAATCTGTTCTGGGTGGGATTATAAAACATGTGGCATGGAAGTGTATGTACGACATGGAATATGATTGGAAAATTTTGCGTGTTAACATAAATGCTTGTTTCAATGCACCCTTACGATTTAGTAGTTCCGTTGATACCGTGAATATTTAGTGTATAAGTTTTATCTATGACGGTTTGCTTGAGAACATACTTTGAATTTAATACGCAACAGCTCCGGTATCAATCACTAGATCGCGATAAATTCCAAATAAACAAAACTTGGCCTTAACGCCCGTAATTGTAATTTAACGAAATAAATTAATTATTTCATCATGCTCTTCATTTGAGTTTGGACAATCTTCCAAATCGTTAGCATTTCCCAAATACACTCTATTGTTGTTATTACTTCGCTCAGTTGATGTTGCGTTTGGCATTCGCTGTTGAAAGTGGCTGTTCGAATAATTTATGCTCCTATATCCACGTTGATTTTTATTTGTAATATTTCGTGGCTGGTTTTCATAACCTTGATTACTATAATACTGCTGGTAGGGTCTACCTCTATATGATGGGTTATACGATTGCCTAGGGTAATATGAGTTTTGGGGGCGTGTCGTATAGCGTTGCGATGGACGCGGGGTTTGATACCAAAGAGCCGTTGATCGCTTTGCAATCGGTTCACATTCTAAAGCATCTGATATGGCTTTGCAAAGTGTAAGCGGATTGCGTGCTTGCAAGAAAAATCTTGTGTTAGCTTCATTCAAACCTTGCGTAATGGCGCGTACTATAATTGGATTGACAATGCTATGTGCGGCAAATTCCGTAGAAAAAGTTCCTACAGCTACATGAGCTGCGGATAATTTAGCTGCCATTTTTTCTAACTCTTTCCCGAATTAGGTAATAGTTTTTGAGCCTTGTTTCAGCGCGGGTAATTCTTTTTCTTCAGCTAGTGGCGTTAAATGCACGCTGAATCGTGTACGAAGAAGACTGAAAGCTTCTTTTACATTGTATGCTGTGTCTATGACTCCATGAGCAGTACCAATCAATGTGGTTTTCATAAATTTAACGATGTCCACTTCAGACACTTTTTCAGCATAATCTAAAAGTAGTTCAACACTTTCAATACATGGATTCAATAGTGTATTGGTACCATCGAAAGGTTTTACCAGTTTTAGTGCTAAACTAATATCCAACTTGGCTGTCATTGGGGAAGGTTCACTGCAGGTTACTTTTGTAATGGTTTCGTTAATAATGGTTTTATTTGCAGAAATATGAGTAATTTTATTTGTATTGGTTTTAATCGCAGGGGTACTATTAGTTTTATTCCTAGTAGTTCTAGTTGCATGGGTACTAGTAGCTGGTAATGATTTGTTTTTCATTAAGCGGGAAAATTAAATTTAACAATATGCGTAAGAGTATGAACTTGTAGAAGGTTTACAGGAACTTCAAAAATGTAATAGTTATTCAGACACCATTTGGAAAGGTCTATAAAGGATATACATAAAAAGGTAGTTCCTGGCGCTACAATATTGGCAGGGAGACAATTCCTTCTCTGAGCCATAGCAGGACACCTTATCCCGGGTGTACTCGGACGGATTGGCTTTGATCAATCCAGTCCATGATTTTGTGGTCCTATAAGCGTGGCGAAGGTCTACATCATTCGGATCTCTCGGTTGTGTATTCCAGTTTCCATATTCCAAATGGCAATGCGGGGGACTGTATCGTTTGGAATCCAGAGATGTCGTTAAATCCATCCATCCGAAGTGGTCCGAGTATATTCCAGTTTAGGGGCCCAAATCACATTGCGAGGGTCTGTATCGTTGTAGTCCTTCCCATCAGTGGTCCGAGAGACATGGCGGGGGTCTGTATTGTTCCAGTTATCTGATAAATCCTCGCAAGAACATCGTTCAAGCAAGGATCTTCTGCCTGCCGTGAATGCCGATTACTCTGCCATACACATTTAACTCATTCATTCTTACATTCATGCATACATTCATCCATCACAAACATACAAGCGATGTACAACATGTAACACATGGACAAACAAGAGGAAATCAGATAGGATGCAAGATTGCTATTGCCAACAATGTTGGTTGGTTCACAGACATTTTGCTTAAGGAAAGTCACACAGTTAAGCCGTTTTCCCTACAGAAATTGAATATGGCCTTCAGGAATTCTCAGTCCGATGCCGCTAATATATCCCGAATCGGATATCAGTACATTTTCCCAGTCTTTCGACCGCGTCCAGCAAGGTAGGTCGAGCAGACTCGTATTCCACGCAGGACCACAAAAGATGATCCATGTCGTGGAATCCCAGCCCGCAGCCACATACCTTAGAGTCGACCAGTCCTATACGCTGGAGATGTGCACCCAATGCGAAATGATTAGACCTAAGTCTAGACATCATTCGAATGAACGCACGATCGCCAGGGGTGTTATGGAACCAAGGCTTCAAGCATACACGAGGAGTGATTGTATATAGAAACCTTCCGAGTTCATCCGAATCCCACAGATTTTGCCAACGTGCCATGCAAAACGCCTGTGGGGCCTGCAAGAACTCATGAGGAAGGATAGGCCTATCAAAGAACGACCCTTCTGCAGCTCCCCTTTTGGCCAAATGGTCTTCCTGTTCATTTCCTGGTATACCAAAATGAGCAGGCAACCATACCAGATATATGCGAAACGACTTTTCAAACAGTGAGCTTAAAACCTTTACAATTTCTTTCACAAAATGGTCTGGGCTCTTAACAGCCTTTACGGATTTTAATGCTTCCATAGCACTTTGGCTGTCTGAAAAAATTACATTTCGATCCGCAGGGCATGCACTTATCAATAATAAGGCATAAAAGTTTGCGGCGAGCTCCGCTACATATACTGAGCATGGTTGGCGTAATTTAAAGAATGCTTTGGAGCACGTGTTGTATACACCAAATCCAATGCCTTGCTCTGATGAGGATCCGTCAGTATAAAAATGGTTACTGTTAGCATGGCCATGATTCTCCACAAATTTGCTGGGAATTGTCATCCGGCGAAGGTTATCGGGGATACCTTTAAGTTCCTCCTTCAATGAGGTATCTACACTTAAAATGGAACTGCAGGACTCTGGTAAGCTGGCACTAGTTATACTTTAAGAAGTACTAGGGTGCACCTGTAAGGAAACAAAATCATGATAGACCTTCATGATTTTGCAGTTTTTCAAAGTTCTCGATTATTAAGGGATTTGATACTGTAGAGCGGACGAAAAGGCGAAGCGATAGTAGCTCAAAACGTAGCTTTAGCGGCATCACTCCGGACATCACTTCGAGTGACATGTTATGAGTCGACTTCACGTTACCTAGCGCGATTCTAAGACAGCGATACTGAATCCTCTCAAGTCGGATTAAATACGACTTGGCTGCCCAGTGGAAGCATATGCAACCATACTCCAAGACGGACAGTATCGTAGTCTTGTATAGGTTAAGGACGTCTTTGGGGTGTGCACCCCACCAGAGTCCGGTAATCGTTCTGAGCAAATTGATTCTTCTTGTACACTTCTGTACCAGATAGTCAATATGTGTCCTCCATACAATTTTGCTATCAAACCAAACCCCTAGGTATCGAAAAGATCTGGTAATGGATATCTTCGACTTTTGAGTCAATCAAATTCAAGCGTCTATTACTCTCAGTGTTGTAAAAGAAAGAGAATATCAGCATTTCCGTTTTCTCTGGAGAAAGCTTGATACCTAGGTTTGTGGCCCACATTTCTAAATTGTTGAGTGTGGTTTGCAAAGGACTTTCGAGGTCAGCGATGTTGTTACTGGTGACTGATACAACACCGTCGTCCGCCAATTGCCTAAGGCTACTGCCAGGTGCAAGGCAAGTATCTATATCATTGACATAAAAATTGTACAACAAGGGGCTCAAACAGGACCCTTGTGGTAGTCCATAAAAGCTGACTCTCCGAATTTTCATGTAGCCATTGTCGAAATTCATTGCCTTTTCCGAAAGGAGGTTGAATAAGACGTTATTCAGTCTTGGGGTAAAGCCCGCAGATTCTAACTTTTGACACAGAACATTGACTGATACTAAGTCAAAAGCCCCCTTGATGTCAAGAAATACAGATGCCATCATTTCTTTACGAGAATGAGCCATCTCGATTTCGGACACAAGCAGCGCCAAGCAACCGTTGGTACCCTTGCCTTTGCGAAAGCCAAATTGGGTACTTGACAAGAGGCCTTTGGATTCAAGCCAATTGTCCAGTCTAAAAAGAATCATTTTCTCAAATAATTTTCGCAGACAAGATAACATTGCTATCGGTCGATATGAGTTGCATTCTGATGGCGGTTTACCAGGTTTCAAAAGGGTGACTACTTTCACTTCTCTCCACTCCAACGGAACGGTGTTAAGCTCCAACATAATGTTGAATAATTTCAACAGCCGTTTCCTCGCCAGATCTGGCAGATTATGGAGCAATTTGTTCCGAATCTGATCCAGTCCTGGAGACGAATTATTGCTGGAGTACAGAGCAAGCGATAGCTCAACCATTGTGAACGGTGAATCCATTTGCGGATCACTCCCATGAGCACTCTGTTGAAATGGTGGTACTTGAGCGAAATCAGGGCAGACTTTTTGTGCAAATGGCTCTAGCCATGCCCCAGAAACCCTTTCGCTCTCGTTTGTTGCTTTGCTGTTGCGCATCCTTTTCACCATGCTCTGAAGCTCCGTTAGCGAAGTGGAAGGCTTGAGGTGTTTGACATACCTCGGCCAGTATGACCTTTTTTTTTTGCTTTAAGCAAGATTTTGCACCTACGCTCCAGGCCTCTATAATAGATGTATAGATCCATGGAACCGGTGTCTTTATACCTGGCAGAAGCCTTCCGCTTCGCTGAGGATGACGCTTTACAATCCGCGTCCCACCAAGGAGTGGGTGGTTTTTTTTTAAATCCTTGCCTGGGGGGCGGCCTCGTTTGGGCACCGAGGGCACACTCGTTTATCGCCATAACGAGATTTGTATACTCCTCATTTACGGAGAAACTGGGTTCTACGCGGTTTAGCAAAGCAGTCATTTGGTCGCCGTATTTCGTCCAGTCGATGTTCCTCGTTAAGTCACAATTAACGGGTACTTGATCGACTGTGCGACTCCTCTTGATAATGGAGATCTTTATTGGCATATGGTCGCTGCCAAGCGGGTCTTGGATTACCTTCCACATATAATCCAGCCCTAAAGACGATGAACAAAGAGATAGGTCTATTGCGCTGGGTCGTGCCATAGGTGAGGGCACCCTAGTTGCTTTACCAGAGTTTAGAATTGCCAAACTGTGTGTGTCGCAGATATTCCTAATGATTGGTGCACGATTATCGTCATGCGTGCAACCCCAATCTGATCCATGGGCGTTAAAGACGCCCAGGATGAAAAATGGTTTTGGTAGTACCGTTACTACTGTCTCAAGATCCTTGTTGATCTTCTTTGGATCCAAATTGGCTCCCGGTGGGATATACATTGAGGCAATAGAAACGTCAAGATCCCCTAACTTTGCCTGGATCGCGTCGTATTCGATTACCTCGGGTGTGGGGAGGGGTATTCTGTTGAAGCTGTGACTGCTACGAATACCAATTAACACTCCCCCACCACGCCTATCGCTAGTTGGATCATGTCGATCTTGACGAATAATATTATATCCCGGGAAGGTAATATTTTTATCGGGTGTGAGCCAAGTTTCACTTAGGGCAAATACGTTACAATTATGTTGCCCTATAAGTACTTTAAAAGAGTCAATTTTACCTAAATAACTTCTGCAGCTCCACTGTAGCATAGTGGTCATTGGAGGCATTAATCATCCACGGACCATCATACTAAGATAAGGCCATTTTG